>NC_135094.1:17637500-17937500 GCF_051107435.1 Chaetodon auriga | reverse complement strand
TTTTTTTTTGGACTAAACAAATACAGCCTCATTATTTGTAAAACCCCAACACACGCTGTTGCCCCACAGCCTTCACTGTGCAGGAACTGGCAGGTGGTCATGAACGAACAACAGGTGTTTGAAGTTCAACAAAAATCAGCAGGGGGCGATACATGTTTACTGCAGAGCGCCATATTAGAGTCGCAGCATGATGAGAGGACTGTGAATAAGGTCCGTTCTCCTCCCTTTTTTTTCTCCCCCCCCCCACCAATTCTGCTTCTTTCTCATCAAGAAAGACTTATAGCGTCTCGTTAGTGCTAACGAGCCCATGGCCGGCTGCTTTCAGAAGCTTAATGATGATAGGGGTGGAGCTGCGTGACCTGACCACACTGTTTTTCATAGCTTCTCCACTCTACTGTACCCAAATGCAACCAGCCAGGAATTATCCAGTATCACTCAATTTCCTCTCAAAGGAGCATTTATTTCCAGTTATTTCTCTGCCTGGGGGAATGGTCCACTGGCCCACAGGCCGTATAAAATCCTACCACCGCCACCATGTGCTTTCAACATTTCAAACTGGGTCGTGACCCTTGAAAAATACAGTGAGTCCTCGAAAAGACATCAGTATGCTGAGGCTTGATGGGGTCATCATTAATCTACTGCGGAGACGGAGACGATGATGCCAGTGGGAGGCCATCCATCTCACACTGCAATGGGAAGGGGCTTGATCCCTGACAAAAGAGAAGGCCATTAGGAGGCGGATGGCTTGACGTCTTCATGAAGCTCGGGCCCATAGCAATTAAACAGTTATTACTATGTCAATGATTGTGCTACAGGCTATCACACTCACACTGTCCCTAGATATATGCAGAGGCAGCATTTTAATCTGAGCAATTAGAGGCTGATAGCAGCGCGAAGATGAAGAGCCCCTGCACTCCTGCTCCTCTGTCCCGTTTTTATTTGGCTCAGCCCCCCCCCCCTCCAGGGCCCAGCCATCAGTTTCACTCCTCTTTCCGTTTAGCATCTTCTCTCTCTCACACACCCCTGAGTCCTGTCCCATTGTCTCTGTCTCTCTGCATTCCTGTCTCAGTCTCTCGCCAGTGAACTTGATTAAGACCGTTTTAAAGCTATATTACATCTGCGATGCCTGCCACAATCTCTCATTCATCTTTGACCCCACACATAATGATGTCAAGGGAAACTGTCACAGTCTCTCTGTCCCTCCTCCTCCTCAGCCACATTTGTTTTCCTCATCGCCTGACAGCCCCACCCACCCTCACGCCTCTTCCCACCTCTCATCAGTGCTGCAGTTACCTGTACCATTGCGTCCACTCCTCACCTGCATCTCATTCCCTAATAAACCATCACTGCATATACCAGTTCACTTCCTTTGTTCTGCGCCGGGTTGTTACCATGTGCTTCATGTCTTGACTCTCTAGCTTATGCTCTTGTATTCTGTTTATCTGTATCTTTATCCGAGAGTGTAACTGCAACCTGTCTCTGCCTGCCTGACCTGTGTCTTTGACCTTTTGCTTGTTCATTGAACTTTGGATTCATGCCTGCTCCACTGGACATGTTCGCTGGTGTTGGACTGCTTTCTGCTTTTGACCCTTGCCCTTGCCTGCCACACCTCCTCTGTTAGCCTGCGTGCCTCACTTAATTTTATCAAATCACTGAACTGCAGCAGCTCTGCCTCCGTCGTTTGTATGTGGGTCCTTCCTTCTGCTGTAGCCCTGTTTTCCTGCTTGCGCATCAACTTCGACACAAACTGAAGTAATGAGGCTGCTGTGTCTTCAGGGCTGGAGCACACTTACAGAAAATGGAGGGTAACAGGCTTCAGGCATTAGGAGTGGACATAATATGCTGAAATAAGTGAAAAACAGTCGGCATTTGCAGATTTTCTCATGCAAATAAATATTGATGGTTTGAAAATCCGTGGGCTTTGCGAATGTGTGTACTGGTACACATCTTCCACACCATGTGTACTGTATACACGGCCTTTTGAATCAGGTTAGTATAAAAAAAAAAAATTAAAAAAGGATAATAAAAGCGTGGATTTTAGTGCCATTTTATTTGGAGCTTTTTTCCCTACATTGCATTAGGATGTAATCAGTACATGTGATTACATAGCGAAGCATGAGTGATTAAGCTCTGCCACTAAGCATTATAATAATTAGACTGATCTTTGTATAAATAAATACACGATCTTCATAAATATTCTGATTATTATCATGGGGCGTAAGATTAACCAACACTTTCAGGTGTGACCAATTAATCTGTTATTAAAACAGCACTATATGGCGCACACACTGTCACAGTAACACACTTCTCAGCCTCATGCTTGAAATTAGACCATTTTTTTTAATCTCCTCCAGGTTCTGTGGCTCAGAACAAAGGCTTCCAAACATTACAAGTATTCTTCTCTCGTATTCATCGTTTATTATTTCAAGTGCAGTCGGTAAAACTGCACTTCTTCAGCTGTTTGTTAGATGCGTCGGCCATTTCCCCTGAAAACTAAACTAAATGCTGGTCATTTGTATGCAAACAAGGCAATTGGTGGTTTGTCTGAAGGCATGTGTAGTAAATTGTGGGGATATTTGGAAAGCTTGTGCATGTGCACTCAATATCAGTCCCTGGTCTGGCCCTGACCTCTGAGGCCTCAGTTACTTGATTGAAAAAAAGACGTGAGCTCATCAGCCTGCTTGACTGGGCTGGTCCCATTCTGTCAGTTGACTTGTCTGTTACTGGGAACCTGATACATGGTGGTGCAGTGACAACTCAGGGAGTTACCAGCCCCCCATCCGCCCTTTCTCCTTCTTTCTTCACCTCCCTATATTCCTATTCTGGACCACGTCCCTTGCTTCTTTGTCTATTCCTTCACAAGTTTGCTTTAATTTTGCACTCTTGCTGTTTTTTTCTTGCTTCCTCTTTGATCTTTGCTATTATTCATTATTATCCGTCTTTTCTTGAACCTTCCCTTGGATCTCTTCAGTCATTGACACATACTTCTGTTAGCTTTCCATTTTTCAGTCAATATTTCCCTCGACTTCATTCAATGCCACCATCCCTTCCTTCCTCCTTCTCTATCACTCACACAATAACTTCTTAAGGAGCTTGTTTGACAGATGGTGACCATCGTGGCTTTTGCCTTTTGGGTCGTTTTTTGTTCCATTTTGAAAAACTGATGCTTTCAAAGTAAAAGACCAACCGAGAAGAAACTCTTTTCATGAAATCTCAACAAGATATCAAGAATTTTTAGTGTTTTCTCTGCGTCCTCTACTGTAGCAGATGCTCACTATCAAAGGAGAAAATAGGGAAATAGCCTCCCAGTTCCAGCCTTCTGCTTTGTGAAAAGCAGCCTTGCAATGTCAAATGAAACCTGTCTGACAGGTGACTCACGCTTGTTGAAAGCAATCAGAGGACCTTTCAAAAAGGCTCAAGTGCTGAGGTCCCACTTAACATCTGATTTAGCTCTACAAGACTTTCTGTAAAATACAGAGACGTCAAGCACAAACACACGTCTGACATGTTGTCAGGAGAGAAGTTTTTGTCCTGATTAATGCTGAGCACAATAGAGCTTAACGAACATGCTAACCACTGCCACGACATTACAGATACTATACTCAGCAACAAAACTGATCTGTCTGGGTAAATCTGTGTCTGTGCATTAAGAGTCAGACTTGCGTTTGGACATCATAATAACGCAGTTCATACATTATCAAATATTCCAAACCTACGTCACAAACTGGGAAAAAAAATGTAATCTGACTATCTACAGTGCAGAAACCCGACAATCATTAAGGTCAATGTGCCCCAAGTTCCTACTGTTTCATACTCAATATCAATGCAAAACAAAATGTGCCAGTAATGAGGCAGCACCTCTGGCTCAGCCACGGCTTCAGTGGTGAGAGTTTTGAGGGGAGGGCAAGGACTGGGTCCACTGGATTTAAAAATACATTTAAAAATAACCCCCTGTCCGAACAGGGAGCTCACTCCCATGACTTTGAGGCCAAGTTCTGCCACCTTCACACAGGTCAAGGTGCCTGAGCCCTGGTACCCTTATGGTGCTATGACACTTATTCTGTTTCATTTTCTTTTTCTATTTTTTGTTCGTTTGCTCAGTCATCTCTTTTCTTTTAGTTCAAAATACACAAATTCATACACATGCCATGACGCCATAATGTGCACATTATAGTATATTTTGCTTGTAAATCTCCTCCGTCCACTTCTATGTATTTTATGCCTCCACCTCTGTGTCTGTTTATGTACAGTCCCTTTGTACCAATAAAAAAAAAGTACTTGATATTCATTTTGTTCGATGGTTTGCCCTCTTGTCCTTTTACTGCCACCTCATGGAGTGCAACATGAGAACGGTTGTGATGCACTGTATGTAAATGTCCTGTAAGCGATCCTGCCTGTGTATGAAGGGGAACTGTGGTCCTGTATGTGGGCCAGCAGAGATCATAGGTCAACCTGCCAGCGTGAAAATGGAACAGATAATGGTGATTCCAATTTCAAAGCAGCAACTTGACCCTCTTGTCTACGCTTGATGAGTCAGGGTACTTTTAAGACTATCTCATCTCACAGCCTACGCTCCTCACAGAGTGACAGGCTCAGAAGGGCGTGCATGCGCCATGTGTGTCAGCATTAGCCGAGTGAGCGATCTCTGTGTCATCATCCTTCACCGCCGTAAGCGAGCTGGCACCGCCGACTTGGTGCTCGCTTGACGAAGGCCCCGGTTGGCACCTGTCAGTCAGTGGGCGGCCAAGTGTGGCGCCCTCCATTAGCCTGGCTGACAGCCCTGGACCAGGGGCATCACTCACTCCCTCACTTCATCAGCTTTACTCCACCCTGCCAGCACTTGCTCAGGGCCTTTCAGCAACACATGCACGAGCACATGAATGCTAACACACACATCCTAGCCGAGAGACATTCACCTTGGACTCTGCCAGAAAGTAGTGACCTGGGGTTGTGGCTTGGGCAGGGCGTCACCTTGAAAAGTGACTCTGACATCTGCTCCCTCCCGTCACTCTGTCTTTCTTTCCCCCCTTCTTTGTAGCGCTCCCTCTTTTTCTTCCAGGACATCTTTTTACTCCATCCCTCCTTCCATCTCCTCCTCCACACCCCCTCCCTCCTGTCCTCTGAGGTCCATGGTTAATTCATGTAGCACTTGGCTTTGGGACTAGTAGCCATTTCACTGATTCAACTTGGCCGGGCTTCAAGGTTGAACAGGGCACGCATTTATCCAAGACCTTCTGGATGCTCAAAGCTTGCCAAAGACCTCGATGTTCCTCTTCGACCTCCATCAGACCCCACCTCTCCCTCCCTCTCTCTACATATTCCTAAAAGCATTTTTTGGAAAGACCATCTTCATAGCTGTGGCTTAAAAAGGATTAAGGATGAAAAGATCCTTGATCTTTCGTTTAAAATAATGTGTGCCCTAATTAGGTCAAAACCAAGGTCTGTGAACAGCAGCAAAGTCCTGCCCATTTGCCTTATCCCTCTTGAATCTAGTTAGTTGCTCAGAGCCACAGAGGTAATTTCAGATCAATAATCACCTTCTCAAAATTCACAGCACCACTCAGCAGCGGACAAATACCTCTGTGGTGCTGCCACACTCCAATCCCACCTCTCCCAGATGCAGGCCAGTAAACACCTCTGACACGGATGTCAGATCACAACACAAGTTGAGGTTCTCCATGTGAATGTAAGATTCAGAGCAGTGCTGCGATCCTGAGGGTTCATTTACGAGGAAAGGAGAGTTACTGGTGTAAATCTAAATCAGCGTGTTATGCCAGCTGCTGTTTATACAAGTGAATGTAATGAATGAAGAAACATATACATTTTCATCTCTAAATATGTGCCCACTGGAAACTTCTCCTTAAACAAATCTGTCATTTATATATTTCCAGTGGATGGAGGATGACCGGCTGTGGCCTGTACTCCAGACTACAGTGAAAGGATGTCCTTGTTTTAGTTTTTTCAAAATCATTATCACTGAAAAACAAGGACAAAACAAACCTTGGGGCAACTTTGATCATTTAAGTGCATGTCTGTAGAAGTGCAGATCAAAAAACATCTACAGTACCTACTGAAGCGTCTTCTACCAATTCTGCTTTATTTCAGTTCTTTCTGATAAACAATTTTGACTTCAATGACCCGATGAGGTACACAATATATGTATTACAGAATGAGCAGCAACACCAAAACTTAGCTCTTAACTCTTAATAGCTGGTACTAGTACTTGAAGTCCTTAAGTGTGTCTCTGTGTGCGTGTGTGTGAGCCCTGTCCTTCTGTCTGATCAATGGGAACATGTGTTAATGAGTGTTTACTCCACGGCTGACTGGACCATCAGGGTCCAGTGCGAACCTCCCCTGTCTGCTACAATTACTGACGCAATACATCCTCCTGGCCTGCCACACACACTCACAAACACACAGTCATGGACAGAATCGCCAGCTTTTTATATCCCATCAACCCTCTGAAATGCATACACACATTTTGGATGACCGATTAATGGTGTAAACATGACAAGCTTATTGTTATTCATAGTGATTAAACATCTGATTATTAGAGTCAGTTGGTACACTACCAAGGGCCCTCATTAGTCACACACACACACATATACAGGCTCACACACACCACCCACACACCCATGCATTGATTTTTCATGTCCAAAGTTCTGTATGTGATACAATTTTTCATAAGATGACTGAAGCAAGACTGTGTGTGTGTGTGTGTGTGTGTGTGTGTGTGTTTCCCTTCACTCTACTTAGTTAAGTCCCTTTAGAATCATTCAATACAGTTTGGAGTGCCATGTCTTTCCTGCGTGTGTGTGTGTGTGTGTGTGTGTGTGTGTGTGTGTGCTTCCCCATGTCTATTTACATTTCTCTGCAGTGTGCGTCTGTGTCAATGTTTGTTGCTGGTGACAAGAAGAAGAAGAAGAAGAAGATAGCAGAGAGATAACAAAGCAAAGTGTGACAAAAAAACATGGCTGGATGGCTAAAAAGAAGTGTCTAAGAAAGTAAGTGAAAAGTGTGTGTGTGTGTGTGTGTGCATTAGCTCTGCGTACACACAACGAGGTCTGGAAAAGAAAACTCATGCAGGTGTAGATTTGTAGACTCCACCTGTGGGTTTAAGCAGAGCACGGGACAAAGCACATCTGAAAAGCCAAGTATAGGTGTGAAATTGTTAGAGGCAGAACAAATGAAAGGGGACAAGTATTCACTGGCCTTTTTTTTCTTTCCGCTGGTTCTTTATATTTACCAGCTGTCTATCCAAAAGGTTATCGCCGGCCATTACCATTCAGCCCCGCTGAGGTCTGGCCATCGATACCCAGCGGCACAGTGTAAATGTCAAAATGTGAATGGCTGAGTGGCTGTTCTGGCCATAAAAATGAGGAGCTGCTCTAACACGCCTGCTGGAGTGTGGTTACAGCAACGTACGCAGGGTTTACAATGCAAACTCCAGCACACAATGAACGACTGGCAGCGAAACTGTGGCGTGACATGATAAAGAGTTCAAAGTATTGTTTCATCCATGTTAGAATAAACCTTCTGTGTCAAGGACACACTGCCATGTGTTCAAGATCTGATTTGAATTTAGACAAAACCTTAATTATTTAGAATATTTAACATTTTGATTTCATACGGGGGGGGAAATTATTCTGAAGGAGGACATAACTAGGGTGCTTTAAATGCACATGCATCTTATCATGCTCAATATGCATCTATTAACCAGGAAAAACAGGGAATTGGCCCTCTAATCAAAGCAGAGGGCCTGCACTTTGAAAGGTGGAAATTTCCCATGAGAGAGACAGCACTGGTTGAATCCAATTTCCCCCTGGATTAACCGACCGTTCACACAAATTATAATTCAAGGAGACAGTGATGTGATTAGAAGGAGCTTATCCTCTCTCGTATGGCAGTTTAACTAGACAATCAACAACAAGTAAGGACAGAAGTGCCTCGCGTTGACATTACAAACTGCTCGACGAGCTTTGAACTGCACATCTTTATTAGTGCATGTTAGCTCCAATTAAAAGATGATGGAAGACGCTGACTCTGACAGTCAACAGACAAGGAATATGTACAGTAACAATGTGGAAGTATTTGTAATTACAGTGAGATCTGAATCTGAGCATCGTATGACACAGCACATACGCACAACGTGCGTTGCAAGAAGAAAGGGACTGGCTCTGACAACTGAAAATATGTTCCCATGGCATGTTCAGCAAGCCACAGAAAAGACGCAGCTCACAATGACGTTTGACATTTTGGAGTCTTTTAACATTTCATCTTGCAAAACTACATTTTTTCTGAGTGGCTGTGACAGAGTTCAAAGTAGCTACGAGCACTAATGAGGCAACAACACCCATCCATGGTTGCAATTGCCTTTGACCAAAGAGCCATAAAAGATGGTGATAAAAAAAAAAAACAGAGAAAGGAATAACACGTAAAAGCAGTGCAGCATTGAATATGACATTACCTACTTACGCACTTTATGTAATGTGTGAAGGAAACAAACAACATGCACACATAACTACCGCTGGTGTGCTATATGTCAATACAGAGTGCATTAATGCCAGGTGCCAAATGCCTCTGAGGATGGGACATGGCTTTATTGACCACTTACAGGCCACTGCTACAGCTAATGTCTCAGTAAAGTCAACTGGAAAGAAAGAAGCAAAATGAAAAGCATACATACAGTACATATCTATATCTATCTATCTATATGTCAGGCAATTAGTTAAAAAAAAAAAAAAAAAAACTCCAACAAGGAAGCCATGTCATGAAGAGCACTTGAGTTTGTCGTTTAATGAAAATGTACAGTACTCTTTAGGTCAAAACCCTGGTCTGTCCACAGCATATCTACAGTGCTACAGTGAAGAGCACTTGAAATGAATCCTCTCTATAGCTTTGTCTCTCTCTCTCTCTCTCTTTCTCACACACACACACACACACACACACACACACACAAAATTAACTTACAGCTCCTTCTGTACTCCTCGGCTTTGCATTTCTCTCTCTCTCTCTCTCTTTCTTTACTTTTCCTCTTTAACAGTGGGCCCAAGCACTTATGCAAATAAATCACACTCTCCTAATTACTATGCAATTTATTTACAACAAAGCAAGATAGTGTGGAATACTGTCATTTGCATAATAATGACAAAGGGGGTCTCAGAAGAGTTGGCTTTAAAGAGCTTGTCGAGGGGGGAAGATATTGAATAAACGGAGGAACAGGTCAGAGCCATTACAGTGACACGGTGTGTCTACATGCTTTGTTCAGCATCAGCTGAAACATGTTAAAACCAATGAGATCTGTGCCTCAGCCTTTGCTACTGCGTCCATCAAAGTGGACTTCATCACTTACTTGATGGGGGGGTCCTGCTGCCATGACAAGCCTCGTCTTTGAAATTCATCAAGCACCCTAAATGTAAAGATATATGAGGGCCAATTTCCATCCTTCATGGCAGACCTTTATGGTCCAAGAGGCTTTTTAGCGGAGCACATTGAGCTGGACTTGTGTGTCTTATTTCGAGTCAGTCAGACTTAAGGTGCAAGGAGTGTGGCCTTTCCAAAATGTAGTTTCTGGGCCATGATTACAGCGCCACCATCTGGCCGACTGGGCTCAAATTTCTTGAGTAGCACATAATAATAAAGTCTAATTACGTAAAGTATTTGAATACTCTTTCATCCTCGTCTTTTTTTCTTTCTGGGACATTATAATCAATCACTGGGCCACCTGTTAGCGGGAGAAGCACACACATGCGTCACATCTCAAACTTTCAGTATAGATACACAAAAAGGAAGAGCTCGACAATGAGCCATGCCACTGACTCACCTCCCCGTGAGCTCCTATCCTCACTTTAACACCAGAGACACTACGAAAAGTTCAGAGAGGTAAACAAGTCACACTTCCAAGTCTTTGCAGTGGAAGATTGAAGCCAGGTGGACACCTTTTATTGTTTGTCATATGGAGAAAGAAAGAGACTTCAGTAACTGGAATAATTGTATCGGGGCTGCGAGTTGCTCAGGGCCTGACTGTCTGGAAGCCGACAGGACATTTCGGTTGGTGCCGTGTGCAATTAAGCAGCAACATGGCATTCTGCAAGAGCTGACTTTCTTGTGTCTTTTTCAGTTCTCAGTGACACTTGGAAAAAAAAGAGGTAAATAATGAGCAACGAAAGAAATATATTCTCACATTCTCTCTATCTGTTTTCGCTGTCGTCCATGTTTCCATCCTAAAACATGCAAGTCTCAGTTTTTTTCATAGAATTTTCTTGCACATTTGTTGTCAGGGTGTTTGTTTCGGTGTTCTTTAGACATTTCAAAGGGATTCTAATCACCTTCTCCTCTTTCTCTGTGGGATGTTCCATATCAAGACACCAAATAACTCTTCATCTGTGTCCCCTGTTCTCCTCATCTCTCCCCTTCACTCACCATTTTTACTCTTGATCTTTGCCTGCCTTCCACTTCTCTCCAAAACCTTCCATTTAAATCTCTCATTTCTCACTCTAACTCTCTTTAGCCTTTTCTATCTCCTCTGTCACTCGCCATCTATTTCTCACGCTCTCCCTTTTTCAACTCCGCCGAAGTCAACAGATTTCATTGGTCTAAAAGTCAAAGAGCAATACTGCAGAAGCTGTACATTCAACCAGAGCCTTCATCTCACCATCTTTCAGGTAAAGGACTGGACTGTAGGGGAATGAGATGTGCTGAGCATGGTGGAAGCTGAAGGTGAAAGCCAGTCATCCCGAACTGTACAATTAAATCAGAGAGTGGCAGCGTGAATGGGCCGCTCCCCTGGAGGGCAGCAGATAAAGGAGGGTGGCCGCTCCGCTGGGGAAAAAAGACTTCATGGTTTATGGAGGTCCTACTAAAGCACTGAGAACAGAGAGACAGAGAGAGTCCCACTGTGTGACAAACCCACCCTGCCCTGCCCTCTGTCCCTTTATCTGTCACACACACACACACACACACACACACACACACACACACACACCACTCCCTAAGATAATTAGGGACGAGCCACTAACCCGACACATCAGCATTTGATGACCTGGGAATGAGACTCAACAATCAACCATGATTCTTACAGTTACATCTTATGAATGTGAATAGACGAACTTCATCATTGGAGATGTTTATCTATTTCCACTCTCTTAGACATGTTAATCACTCTTATTTATTATTACCTCATACACTTTCATTGTCTTATTCCCATACTTGCCCTATCTCTTCCTCATTCTTTCCCCCCGCATCACCTTCTCTCTCAGCCGGCCCCTGCCTGAGGGGAAACCGCTGTGGTCTCTCAGTGGACGGAGTCAAATCCATCCAATTCAAATGCCTGTGAAATTGGGTTGGAAATGGGCCTGCGTGTTGAAAGAGGTGAAGTAAAAATCGACGCGGTGTTGAGCAGCGTGTTGGGGGGTTTAACGATAGGCTGCTCTGATGAGACCCTGCACTTTGGAGAGAGTTGCTTATAATGGAAGAGTCTTAGAGCTAAAGAACAAAGGGTCTATGGTTCATTATAGAAAGGCCATGCATAATCGCCCTTGACATTAAAGTTTGCCCATTCTGTTATAGGTAACTAGTTTTATGTTCAAGCGAGAAGTTTTTGTATGTGTTCCATTTTTCAGATGGAAACGCTTCATGCACTGATTGATTAAGTGAAGTGACCTGCGAAAGCAATAACAGGATTTCTAATGTGGTGCTGTAAATTTATGGAGGATGAGACAGAGTAGGCCACATTTCATTAAAATTCATTGATTAATCAGTTAGGATATTTTTACAAACTATCATTATCTCATTGCCGCTGACAGTGGCCAATGGCTGTACAGGGTAATGTCAATGTGTATTGTGTATCTCGGATCATTTATATTTAGTTTCCTTTCTATAAAACAGCTTTATTAACAAATTATGAACATGATCAGGTTGTTGGTTACAGTTGTTGGTTATGGCATTATTAATGCATTACACTGAACACGACTGCTGCTCTGCTGAAAGCATGCTGTCTCGTTGTGTTTTGCTAGCGTAGCGATGAGTTGGACGTCTGCTTTGTGATGTTGACTGGTTCTTGTTCTGGTCCACCAGCCACTTGGCACTGGCGTCGTGTAATGCCTCTTTCTTCCATAGAGCTGTGAGTAGAGCTGTGCTGGGATCTGCAAGTATCTCTTCCAATGGAACTTTGTCAGTGAGCTGCAGAAGTCACGTGCCAGATGGACTGTGTTCAGTCTGGCCGCAGTTTTCCTCGTCAGCTTGGTGGATACGGCTGTCGTGACTGGTGGTGGGGTATCATTTAGTTCTTTAACACTGCTCTAATCTACCAGGGTCAGCTCCGTCTCTCCGTGCTGTTCAGTAGTGTTCCCATTCTGTTGGAGTCTCTCAATCTCCAACTGTGATAGTAGCTTCCTTCTGTTGATGTTAGAGCGCTGAGCTACCAGCCGCTTCTTTGGTCAGTGTGGATGCTGCTCTTCTGCTCATCCATAGTTCCCATATACTTTGCATGTAACCCCTCTCCTTGGGCTTGCTGTTGTAGTAGTGTAAAATTGAACATGGCTTTTGAGAAATCAGGTCATCCTTTTCTTGCTTTGCTTTTTTTCAGGAACTGAAAGCTCTTTCATTCCACTGTAAATCAGTAATAAAGAAAAAAAATAACCTTAAATCCTGTAGCGTGTAGCACTATCAGCCATCGCTATTTCTACTTCTCAACAGCATTGCTTCTGTGTTTCATTCATTCCCAGCATGCACTAGGAGTTTTCCATTACCCCATTAAGCCTTGGTGGGGAGATAAGGCTGTGAGCAAGCTCTCCTGAACTCCCAAATACACACACATACACACACACACACACACACACACACACACCACACAGGTTACAAGCTCTCCCCATGGAGGCCACACTGTTGTCAAGAAGAGCATAAACATACACATTTGGCCTCCCCTGGCTGTGTGTGTGTGACTCCTGTGTCATCTTGTTTCGTCCTGTGTGGTCTCTCCTCAGTCTCTCTCTAACCCCAGCGCTGTTGTTTATCCTCTTTATTGTCCCTCCCGTTGCCAAGCTCTGAAGTTCCTTTTTAGGTGCACAGGAATCCATGTCAAAAGCAAAATGAACATATAAACTGGAAGAAAATATATTTTAGTAAAAAAGACGCTTGACATGCTTCAGATTTTCTGAACGGAAGAAAGATGGTAGTCAGTCAAACATCCAAACTATCCAGTAAGTCCCCTCACCAACTACTTTGGCAAGCTCTGGTAGCTGGATACGTATGTACTGGACTGTACTTTTATCAGTAGAGAATCTAAAAAATAATGAATCATCATGCACTTCACAACTTCATGATGTGAATCCTAATATTCAACAGCACGATCCACTTACTCTTGCAAACATGCTTGATATTGACACATAATGTACAAAGACGATATCTGACTGATTGTGTACATAATTATGAATTTGTTAATTGTGTTATTGACTGTAGCTGATAATAAAGGATCATTAAACTCAAGGGGGAAACAAACCAGGCAACATAAACATATGGTTGGGATAATGCCCTCACAAATCTTTGAGCAGAGGAAAATTAAGAATTCAAACAGTTAAATTATTATTTCAATAAAACAACAAAATCACACAGCATGACAAATTAGATGTAGCGGGGAAAGCAAAACGCGGCTGGTAGAGGGACACCATTTAGCAGCATGACATTCCCTCAGGCAATTTACTTGTGTTTATTTGTGAGTGTGTCCGTGTGTGTGTATGTTTGAGTTGGGCCCCTGTGGCTCTGCAAGGCTGTGTATGCGCTTGCATCTGCGCGGATCCCCATGGTGACTCATGGACATAAGTGGCAGTGGGCTGCCGAGGGGCTACTGAGAAATGGACGGGAAGATATGCTCATAGACGGGAGGAGTCGAGGAGATAGAGGGTGGTAATTACCAGTGCGCGGAGGAAGATGGACATTAACAAGAGGAAGGCCTCATCATTAAGGCTCTGAATGTGTGCGGGTGGGAGTCTAAGAAACGGATGGGGGAAGGATAAACAGGGTGGGGGCTGGAAGAGGTTACAAAACACCACCAAAAGTTTCTCTAAATGAGTTTGAGCGTCAGAGAAAAACAATTTCCTCCCGGGTCATGATGATGAAAACTCACAGAGGAGTGTTATTAAGGAGAGAACACCAGAGAGGAGGAGGGACATGATGAGCACTGTTGGCAAGGGACTCAAAGGAGTCAATATATACATCAATTCACCCAATACCCAACTGATTCAATTATAGGGCGCCATCACTGCGAGTCGTCAGGCCTGAGGTGAGCAACGTAAATTTCAGAGGAGGCCAGACCTCAAAGTGAGAGGCTAAGGCACTGAAGGTGCCCGAGGTTGGCAGCTGAGATATATAGCGGGGGGAATGTGAAGTTGAATTTAAAGTTAGATGAGGAAATATAGCATCCAAACCAACACATTTCCTCTTCCTGCCTGAGCTGTGTGCCTGTATAAATCATTGAGAGGAGAACAGTTGCTGCCAAGGTTGACGACTCAATTCCAGCTAGGACATCACTTGGTAGATATATTTGATCTACGTATATCTAAACTTTTTCACAGTGTTCTGGCATTTTAGTTGTACTTTCCTAACAGCATATCATTCTAGTGGGTTTTCCTGAAACATGCATTATGAGACCATTTCAAGGAGGAAGTCGGTGACAGCATCTTTTCAGGATAAAACGTCTGAAACGATATTTCAGTACGCTCACATCTCAACAGTCATACATCCCTGGACATGTGACAAAAAGACAATGAGATCTCTTAACATAGTTATAGCTGACTGGATAAGCTGAAGACTTTTGAAAAAGGAGACTGTGGTTGGAGGATTGTAGACTCAGTGCCCAAATGGGTTCAAAAAAACTAGGCACTAAACTGGACCCATCCCCCCAAATATCTGAAACTGAATCATTTCTTCTTAACATGTCCTTCAAAGTGCGTACAAATGGCCCGGTCAAATGTCACGTCAGATCCTATTGAAAATGATTTTGCAGCAGGTTTCTGTTAGTAAGCTGGCTAACCTCAGCAGGAGTGAGGTGACGGCGCTCCATGACTGTACACTGATTAGCTGATGGATGACACAAGAGATGGAGTTGACTGATACAGATGAGAGTTGTAATGGCTCTGACAGAAAGCCCAGTAAACCAGCCATCCAAGAAAACACAAGCTCCAATTTTAACGATGACAGTGGAAAACTGTTCATATCTCTCTAAGTGTTGAGTTTTCTTTATCACAAAGCCACATGCCTCGAGAAGCAGCACAAATACATGTCAAAGCAGCACGATGACCTGCTGACCTGTGACAGAAAAACATAACCTCACACACTGGATGAATGCATACTTGACGGCAAATTCAGCAACTATACTGGCCTCAAGTTGATATCTTGCTGTTTATTTTAGCCTGATTTTATTCACCTGGCCTTTGAGGACCTCCCCAAAGACCAACCATGTTCAAAACTGCTGAATAAACTGTTAAATGAAGCAGTTAAGGATGACATGTTGCTGAATACATCAGAAAAACAGCAAGACGTGGGGAAACCTTTATGTGAGCATTATCCTTATGTGTTACCTTTTTCATCTCTGTGATCTCTCATTCTCTATCAAGACTTCACTACATACATACACACCTTTAAAGATGTCCAACTGTAAATGCATTTTCTGTACAGTATTTTACCTTAGAAAATTTAAAAAAAGGAAAGATTCTAGATGATACAACTGTTTCTCTTACTGCAAGAAATTGACAAAAAAAAGTGTCTAAATGGAGTTTAGTGATTTTACTGATGAAAATGGAAAAGGCTGGACACAGCCTAAAAGTTATGTTTGAATCAGCTCCTGACACTTGGTAAGAAGGTAAGCGCCTTCAGATACCATCTCCATCAGTCCAGCATTTTAAAGCAACCACAGCCCACTTAACCCAAGGCCCCGCCAGTTGCTTTTTCTTAGCTGTGGCAGCAAATAACATGGTCACTTTCATGTCTTTCAGGAGGGGTCATTGTATCTATCTGAAGGGGAATGCATGGTCATATAGAGGCACTTGCAGAGTCCATTAACTTAGAGACCTGTAGGACAGCTAGAGTGGCATTTCGATGGAGGCTGTTCACCTTGACTTTGCTTTGTATTCCCAAAGGGGCTGCAATGCTGAATCCACAGAGTAAAACATTTTTACCTCTGCCTTGTCTGCGAGAATTACCTGTCATCTATTCCCAGTGGTTGCTTGCTGCTTACCACTACAGATTTAAGAGTGAGAGAGACAAGGTTAGGAGTCGAAACTCATATTTTAATTACAATGTGCCTTCGCCATTCTCCAGAGTTGCATTGGTAAGCAGAATCCAATCTGTCTCCTAAGGAGGACAGCAATACAGTGTACTGTACAAACAATTTAACAACGTAGAGTCAATCAAACTGAAGCCATAAAGGAAGGAATCTTTTGAGTAATAGTCACCTCCTGCAGTGCTCCAATGTGTTTCTAAAAAGTTTGTAGCTTGCATCAGCTGTTGTGAGCTTGGATGCACAAGAGTTACAGGTGATTCAATGGCAAAAAGAAAAAAAAAAAAAGAAAAAAGTTACACATCCATAGATATTTCTTGTGTTTCCTGTTTTACTCTGAGAGACTCACATTTACTGTTATCTCGGTTCCTGTCCCAGTGTTTCTTCCCACTTAATCACACCTGTGCTCCCTCACCTGCCCTTGGTCTTGCCCTTAGTCAGACCCGTATATATACTCCTCTGTCTTTGTTGTTCCTTACCAGATTGTCTTTCTTCTATGTGTTCATAGCTTTCCAATATTCCTTAGTGTTGGTATTTACGGTTTCTCGGAGTTCATCTTGTTCCCTGGTTTTCAGATACTCCCTGTCTTGATTTGTTTGTCTGTTCTGGACTGACCTCCCATGTCTGGCTGTGGTTATTCAGTAAAGACCTTGCCTTTTCAATTTTACATTGTGTCCTGTGCTTTGACCTACCAGTTAAGTTACAGCTCAGTATGTTTCAAATATCTTGTCATCAGTAAATCACAGATCAGAATCAGAGCTTTGGAGCTATTAGGACATGAGAGCATGAGATGGATGAAGTGTATTTGGCTATGAATGCTTGGAACATACTGAACATATGGGATATAGTAGGAATGGGTTTGGTTATTAGCAGATATTAAGGATTGTTATGATAACAACAACTGCATTAATATCAATCAAATTATGAATATTAATTAATACTAACAGGGCACCACCCTCAGATCAGGGACCAATAGCCAATCCGTGGAAACGGTCTCACAGAAGGGGGCCATTCATTTAAAATGCCAATGTTTAAAATACCATTTGCAAACAGTCAAGGGTTGAATCCGAGCACTAACCCTCACAACCAGCACAACACATATGCACAAATCACAGATAACTGGTCTTTAATGTACAATAGGGTTTATTTTGCTTCAGCAATACTGATCAACAATGAAAAATCTTTTAATCAATACACATCGATCGTTCAACTACAACTACAACAAAGGCAGCCATACCACAAGCAACTACACTGACAAGCATAAATGCGACGAGCTTGTGTTGTGGACATGTGCATGCATGTGTGTGTGAGAATGTGTAAAGGAGAGAGAGAAGAGAGGTAGAAGGCAGACGTGACAGCACAACAGAGGACCGGTTTACATGTCTCCGACAACAAGGTGGCAGCGAGCAAAGCTGAGTTATGCTACCGTTATCTGCAGCTTTAAGATGTGTGTGCGTGTGTGTGTTTGTGTCTGTGAATGCCTATAAAGGTGAGTGGATGTGTTTGGGAGGGAGATGGAAAAGCATTCAAAGCAAAGCAGAGGGGATCCTAATTGCCATGGAAAGACACAATAACTGTCTCATCACACAAAAACCCAGCGTGCAAAACTCAGCTCAGAGTTAGTCAGCCATGTTACTTGTCTTTTAACTGATAGAGGGCAGCTTACCGGGTTTACCACAGTGGCAGAAAATTAAAACAAAACAAAAGAAAAGAAAATAAAGCCCAACAGCATGGGATGCATAATTAATATAAGGTGCTAAACACACAGAAACAAGCAGCAACAATAGGACTCGGTGGTCCATTAATTTCACAACAACTGAGTAAAACTTAAACAACAGTGAAATTTACAGTCACACTATTGTTAACCTGTTTCTGCCCAGACAACTGCCTCTTACTTGAGATCGCTTCTGGAAAAATGAATGTCTGTTTCAATCCATCTGGTGCATCTGGTGGTGTTTCTTTGAGCTCAGACTGTGATGGGGCTGTTGTGTTGCTTTGTCCACGATTTACGGCAGGTTGGTCCTCGCAGGCAGCAGAGGAAACAGCAGAGAGTTGACTTAACTGAAGTAATGCTAAATACAAAACCTTCTGCAGGCAAAGTGAGCTCACCAGCTACACAAACAGCTGATCTTTTTGAGGATGCAAAAGTGTTTAGTGAAAACAAATAGTCTGTTGCTCATCCAGAGAGTTAAACAACTGTTGCCATGGCTACTTAAAGTAAAGATGCTTAATTGGGAACAATACAACTCCTGCTGCAACTTCACGTCGCAGTGGAAAGGTGAGGTAGAATGGGGACGTGATGTCATGGCTGTGTCATGGGGATTCCCCTGAGTTCCAGTGGGTCTTATGCAATGGGAAACTAAGATTTAGACTGAAACCAAATCTTACACTCAGGTGAGATTTGTAAGGTCTGACAGAATTTTAGAACTATTTGTTTGTTTTTTGTCCTGAGTTCTCTGTTCAGGCTTTTGGTTTTGCATGCGGGCCCATCTTTGTTCATCCATGTGGTGAGGTGTGGTGTCAGGATCAACATCAGTTGAGAAGTGGACAATTTTCCATTTCTTTTTTTCACCATGACTCTTCTTCCATCTTTCTTACCTAAATTCCACTGGGCTTGTTCTACCTGCAACAAGTCCAGTAGAGCTAATTGCTGCCATTCTAGACAATGCATGTAATTCCACTGTTTCAGAGACATCCCAGAAGTGGCTCTCTGCTCTGCTCACCATGCATCTATTGTAGTCCATTCTTCACGTGTCAAGCTGCGCAGAGTAGATCGAGCCAGGCAGGAGTCAGACACAGGTGCAAAGAATCCAGTGAATTTTCAACATAAAACATCATGTGCTGACTCCCAATCCTGCATCAACAATAAGCACAATTAAAACAAACCAAACAACAAAAAAAACAACCTTTAACAAGGAAACTGGCCAAATCAGGAAAATCTGAGCAAGTCCACAAAATCAAGCAGGCAAAACACTCTGCTTCTGTAACACTCTCGATGTGGTTTGAAGGATGGAACAAAAACACGTGAGACCTAGAATGTGACACAGCGATGCCCGGTGTAATCCCTGGGTTATTCTTATACTTTCCCACTGACTACAGCGGCTGTACCTCAAATTAGCAAGATACAAACTATTGGGAGCTACCTTTCCGTTCCGGTTACAGGTACTTGCTCAAAGATTTTAATGGAGTATATTCCTTTACCATCAAGACAGAGAGAGGGAGAAAATGTTACAATTTACTTTCATACTAAAAACTAATGTCACATGAATATCCAGTGGTTTTGTTTTGCAGAACTGGGGAGTGAAAAATTGCAAAAACTACATCTTATACACTTGCTCCCAGATAGTCTCACTATCCTGTGCTTATGTATTCACTGAACTACAGAGGTTGGGGGTAATTCATTAATTACATGAAGTCCACACACACCACTAATCCCATGCGATTAAAGCTAAAGGACAAGGGAAAGAGAAAACTGATTCACAGCCAGGTTCTTAACATAATGAGTCTGAAATAGGAAAGCTTTCATGCTGCCTCCAGAAACCATCATAGTGAAGTTATGATTGATTCATGCTGTTAGCAAAAATAAACCAGAGAGAATCAGATTTCTTGGTAGCAGGTGCACTTCATCCAACACCTGAAGATGTGGGTGGTACATACACAAACAAGAATCTCTAGACACGACACAGGATTCCTGCTGCAATGGCTGCCAGAGAAAACAAAAATCACAAGATGAGCAAACAGGGCTGTTCACAGGCCTGTTTCTCCAAGCCTGAAAGAAAAAAACCTGCGTTGTCTCAAAGGGGTTTTGAGCAGCAGCAGCAGTCTTGAACTGCACAAAAGACCTAAGAGGCATGAAGAGGAAAGTTTGACAGGAATACAGTTAGAGTTCTGTGTGAGGATTTGCACATACGGTTCATACATGCCTCTCTGCATGAACAAGCATAAAACTGTGAATGTGTGTGTGTGTGAGAGAGAGAGAGAGACAACAAAAGAGCATTGATCCAACTCCAGGTGGGAGACTGTGTGTAGAAGCTAGGAAAGTGTGAGAGCAATTCAGCACATATGACCCGCCACCATTTTTAATTAACTGGCAAGGTGCCAGATTGACACTACCATTGTCTGTGAATTTGTGTAACAGTCATTAAATAAAGTGTAAGCAAAGAAACAGCAGTTTGCTCCTTCCTGCAGTTCAGGAAGTCTGGACACAAACAGTGTGAGTGTCATCTTTGTGAGCTATCTCAGAAAAAGCTAACACTGCCTGGGATTAAATTCAGTACCTGCAACAGTTACTGTCTTTTATCAGCGATGGCCTGTACAGCTGTAACTCCCTGTCAAACAGCACAACTACATCTGGAAATCAGTTCTAAAGGAATCAAACCAGACTATCTATTGCCGTGTGAAACAAAGGGACCAGAGTGGTGAAGAAAAAAAGAACAACACTCACAACACCATCATTATTCTATATGTGTCTGCAGTGCCTGAGAAACTCCGGAGGATTTTCATCAAACACCGCATCCCTGGGTTTTTCAAACCCAGCAGCACACTAACACAGAAACTGTTCCACCATAAAGACCGCAAACACAAACAGAAGAAAAGCAGCCTAGTGTCCAATGCAGTGAGGAACGCACAGACTCGTATATTTGGAAAACAAAACAACCACCAAACAAATGCATGGTTCAACACAGGAGGGCCTGAGGGCCTGACTCAGCAGTCCACCTCAACCTAAAAGATAACTGACACTCATTTCAGGACAACATTGTGAGAATGGGCAGTATGACTGCCCAGCATATACCATACAGGGGTAGAAATGTGTCCACGGGTAGAGATTTGGCAATACCATTTCCACCTTGGGAGCGATCACCAAGCTTGACACTCATAAATTTGCCCAGATCCAGAATGGAGTAGGTGAGCATGTGCCAAAGTGTGTGATGTTAGGAGTGTCAGACAGTGTAATCTCACAAAAGTTAGCTTGAAGTTTGTTTTCTCCGAGACTGACAACTCAGCATTACCTCATCCTAAAGCAGAGAAGCAAAACCATCTGGTTGAGAAGATAGGGAGGGAAAAATAGGATACTATGAATAGGATTATTTTTGGTTACTTTTCAACTCAGCTCTGTCATCATACAGTATTTATATTAGAAACACACTTCATATCTTACACATCACCTAGGGCTGCAACAATATGCTTTTCTCCACGTTCGATATTCGATACTATCATGATGCTTGGCAGTCGATTCAATATGATAAGCATTGTGATTATTGTTACTGACATTGCAATTTGTTGTGATTTTTTTATTGCTTTTTTGACATTAAACCATGGGGAAAGGCTGAATCATTACACTTCTAGAATCCCCGAAAGCTGCACGTATCACATATGTGAAGCTTTAAATTAACATCTTTCACATATGAAACTTCAAAACTTTCAAAACTCTGGATAAGCATGTCTTTGAAAAGATCTACATACCTACACATTACACAATGAACAAATAAAATAATGCCCTATGCCGAGTTGTTGAATTATTTGCTTGTATCAGCTTGACTTGTCATTTTCAATCAATGTGTTCTGAAGGAGTTCAACAACCTAGACAAATGGGAGGAATCCCAGACAAATATTACATGATAGTGGACCATATTTTTTTCATGTTTTTGTGTTCAAGTACTAAAAGAGACAACCTTTTTTGAAACTGGTCCAGTATTGACTGTAAATACTACAGCTGGCAACCGTGAGATGGGCTGCAATGTAATCCCACCAGGCATTTGCACAGCGTCCATATACTGACAGGCTCAGATTGACAACATTATGGGAAGGATTCCATCAGGGACAGACCTTTTTGTTAAAGAGCAAGATTCTTTTGTTTAAGAAGGAACAGCAACTATATCGCTCCTGCCAAAGCCACCAGACTCCATTTACAGAAAAGATAATTTTATCATCATAAAACAGTTAATTCAAACACGAGAAAAACAAAAAAAAAACTCATTAAACCCCCTGGCACACAATCTCTCCACCTCGTGGTGACTAAGAGCTTGTTAAAATAAAATCGTTTCAGATCGATTCAGGAAAAAAAAAAGAACCAAGAAACTTAAGTGAATAGATTTTTTTCCCACCCCTAATATCACTTGGCTTGGTCAGAGGAGTGAACAAACTTTAACTTTGTCTTGAATTTTACCTCACAAACAAAAAGCCTTTGGAAATCTCCTATCACAATTTGAATGCAGACTATCTCCTCACATGCATGTACACACAATCATGCTCACACCACTGAGAAACACACTAGCAAGAGTGGGTTAACTGCTCTTTTGAAGCAAAGGTCTCCTCCCCCTCCCTGAAGAAGGGAGAGACCACTTTGAAAAGCTGATGAGGGAGATTCACGCTGGTCATAGGTTCTCTGTTTTCATTAGGCCATTTTCCTCTGTCCAATACACACACACACACACACACACACACACACACACACACACACACACACAAAAACAGCAGAATACACGCAAAGTCTATTCACAAGGAACTGCTTAGCCTCACATATGCACACAAATATGCATAAAAAAGTCAGACAAAAAGCCAATTTGCCTAATCAGGACTTAGAGGAGAAACACAGGGATAGAGAGAGAAATACGATAAAGAAAGATAGTGTCAAGGCAAATTTTAACAGCAGTCAACAAAGAGATTAAATGTCTTTGATCATAGGGGGAATCAATATCTCATGGCCCAACTTCTAAAGTGGAGAAAACCAGCTGCAAGGGAGAATGAACAGAAGCAGAAAGAGACATCAGAGGAAGCTGCAGAATGAAAAAGTCTTTTCTTAGGTTTTCTTCACGACCAGCCTACATGTAATACATTAAAAATTGCTAGCCACTGTCATTTAGTAGTCCTTGCATTCAGCTCCATTACAGCTGGTGGCTGAGGGAGGTGACTTTCTTCATTCAACTATTTCATTCCATCCTTCCTTTCCTCTATATAATCTGTATAATAATCTTTGAGTCATGGTTTCATCCCTCTTCTTAATTTATTGATGTTGTTGATAATGCTGGCAGTGTCCCAACTCATTTTAGAGTGCATAATTGACTAATCACAGCAGTCCATCTCAATAATGCAATCAGCTGCCTTTGGTGTTTAATGCTTCTCCAGGTAACATAAGAATTGTCACTCAGCAGCAGTCCATAGGACTTGAAATGCATCCATTTTGATGCAATCTTTTTTCAGATGTCATTCAGTGGACTGTTGATCAAGAACAAAGACGGAGCTGTCGGTTGTAAGACGAGATAAAATAAGCTAATCCTTTATTAATCCCACAGCAGGGAAATTTGCAGTGTTACAGCAGCAAAGGGGGTAGTATCATGGTGAGAAGCATCAGTAAAAAAACAAGATATGATAAATAATTAAGCAATATAAAAAGTAAAACAGACGGGATGAGTTACACATTACTGCATGTCGGGAATATTCATTTTAATATTGATGAGCACAGCTTTGCACACACACACAAGTGAATTTGTCAGTTTCTGTGTGTGTGCTCTACTGGGAGTAATGTTTATTGTAAAGTCTGACAGCAGCTGGAGGAAAGGACCTGTGCTCTCTCCTTCACACACTGGGTGAAGCAGACTGTCAGCAGTGCTGTCCTGCATGGTCTAGGACATGCTCTTCATCAAGGATGATAGCTTAGCCATCACCCTACTTTCTTCTACCACCTTCACTGGGTGGAGGGGACAGGTTGAGGAAGGTGGGCTCTGTGCTGGAGGCTGTAGGTGTTCGGGGTAGAGCATTGGACAACAAATGCAGTGGATCTCCAGGGTAGCTATGAACTGAATGTTACATGAAGGGGGTGTATGTGTGGGTTGGGGCAGTACACAGGGGCTGCAGATGATGGGGGTTGCAGTAGGGAGGACTGCACAGGGGCAGGGGCAGATAACTGATTAAATATATTGAAGAAACAATTCAGATCATTCACCTACTTTCAGTGCCCAAAAGGTGGGATTTGTGTTCCTTGCAGCCTTAACTGATGTTGTACTGCTCGAACTTATCCTCCATCTTCCTCCTGTGGCTGTTTTCTCCCCTCCTTGATTCTCCTCCTCAGCTCTCTCTGCACATTCTTCAGCTCATCTTTGTTTCCTAACCTAAAGAGCCTCTTTTTATCCTTGAGAAGAGCCTTTATGTCAGGAGTGATCCAGGGTTTGTTGTTGGGAAAGCACTGTACAGTCCTGGTGGGTACAGCATTCTCCACACAGAAGTTGATACAGTCTGTTATACTGTGTGTGAGACTGTCAATGTCCTCCCCATGAGCATCACAAAGTACTTCCCACACAGTTGTATCGAAATGGTCCATTCAAAGCCTCGTCAGCCTAATTGGACCATCATTTCACTATGCAAGTGACAGCTGGCAGCCTGAGTCTAAGAGGTCTGTACATGGGCAGGAGTTAAACTAGCTTGTGATGAGACCTTCCCAGGATGGAGATGTGATGAGTTATATGCCTCCTTGGTGTTGGCATAAAATAAGTCCAGTATATTATGGTCTCTGGTATAGCATGTAACATATTGACTGGATGTGGGCTGTGTGGAGGACAGAGAAGCATGATTAAAGTCACTAGAAATAAGAAGGAGGGCAAGCGGGTGTTGTGTCTGCAGCCTGCTTGTAAATGAGTGGATGATATCACAGGCCGTGTCAGCATTTACAGAGGGAGGAATATACACCACTGTCACAAGAGCATGCAGAGCACGAGAGCGATTCCCGCGGTAGGTAGTATGGCCTCATGGTAAAGGGTAACAGCTCAATATCCCTGGTGCAGAGTTGTTGATTCAGTAGTTATGTGGCCACAGTTACAATATCCATCATTAACAAATACTGACAATATTGTCCACCCACATCATCTGGAAACAATCTAACCAAGTGTTTGGGTCTGGTGGAGTCAGCACTGCTAGCTCATCCATCTTGTTGGAGAAAGAGATCTCACATTCCTGATGATGACTGAGATGAGGACTGGTTTGTAAACGTCCAGTCCGGGCAAGGCGTGCAGCCCCAGCATGGCCTCCCTGTCTCTTCCTCCTCAGCTTGTTGGGAACCTCTGGACACAACTGTAAACAATGCAAAAACCAGTAGAAAGCCACTGCAGAAACATGGTAGTGCAACATGGCGGATTCTGTTGATGTATAGAGCTCATTCTCAGGTAATGAAAACACAACAATGCTTATTTTCAGTTGGTTACACACTAATGAAAATGTAATTATGACCATTACACTCAGTTTCTGCCAATCGATCCCCCTAAATCCCACATCCTGGTACTTTAAGGACATCTGACCGTCACCTTGTTTTTTCTATTTCATGTGCCCTCTTTCATTCATTTTCACAGTGCTTCACTCAACAGTTCTGATCCAATCAATGACAAGTAGCTCATGAAATCTCTGTTAATGGACTTTTCTAGAAAATATACATCATCACTCATTTAAAATGTTGATAAAATGGCTGATGCTTCCATTACAAAGGAGCAAACAGGAGGTTAGGGTGGATGGATAGTTGTACAAAGTCTTTAACACTAAATGTAATAATAACCTACTGTGTTGCTTTGATGTGTGGACTAGAGGCCACCACCTTTGAAGACTTGCTGATGGCTGTGGGGCTGCTCTGTTCTATGCCTGTCAACCTAATTGTAACCAAAAGTAGGAGAATGAAGTGAGCCATTACATGTCTCAAATACAAATACCAGGGTTTCTTTTCCAGGGACACAGTTGCAGGGTTCAGCAGAACAACTGGATACCCCCTGCCAACAACCATCAGCACCTCCTGCCCTCTTTACTTGTTGGGAGAGGAGGGGGAAAAAAAATCACAGCAAACAAGAACGCCATCATCACCCTGCAGGAGGGAGGGAGGCCAATGATGGAGAAAAAGAGGGAGAAAATGAGAGTGAGAGAGAGCCTTGAGATGAAAGCAACAGAGAAAGAGTAGAGTGCGAGTGAGAGCCAAGATGTGAAGGCAGCCATTTACCAAATGAAGAGTGACGGCTATCAAAATGTGTGAGAGTGCAGGCGAGCATGGGTGAGTGGCGGATAGCATGCCATTGACAAGATTTGTTCTAAGCTATGTAGAAAACCACGTACTGTACTGCACACTAGAGTGTGTTATTCGCAGTGTCATTCCTCAACTGTTATTCTATTTTGATGTAGGATCCCCCTGGCTGCAGAAAATGGTTTCAATTACCTTAAGAGTTTGACATGTGTTCAATGCAGTCCAGACCCTGCAGCAGGCGTCACACTGTGCTGCATATATTGCTCTCACAGCAGATAAATGAATTGGGATTTATGAGTTTCTTTTGTCTCCATGGAGTGTTTTGGAGTCACCTTGTTTAAATCCTGCTTTTGTTAGTATTGGATAAAGTGTGATATTGTCTCAGATACTTCTCCATCCTGCCAAGAAAATGTAATACTAAATCTATACACTCAGAAATTGATTTCTCCCCGTCTTTCAGAGTGCTTGGTTTCAATCTGTGTTCCCTTTCAAATGCTTTTTATGTTGTTTTGAGGGTAATTTTAGTTCTCAACCACCGCTTTATGTGTGGCCCATTCAAACATCAGTCAGTGTAAGCGATGCTAATTTGGACATTTTTGTAATGATAGAGCACATAGACAACTGTGGTAATTGTGTGGAGGTATTTCCCCACCTTTGGAAGACCAGCAGGAGCTAAATGGGCTTAAAGGAAACACAGATTCAGGTTTCCAAAGTTTGAAACATGCTTAAAAGTAGCTTCACTGGCGACAATTGAAAACATATTTCTTGGCAGTTTATAATGCTGAGAGAAAACTGGAGAGGCTGGTAGTGCCAAGCCCACCATGTCCAGACACACTCTCTCTCTACACACACACACACACACACACACACACACACACACACACACACACACACACACACAGCTCTGGGGTATGACTAGTGGATGGCTCTGAGCCTGGACAATGGCAGCAGGTGTCTGCTGGCCAGAGCCACTATCGCCCATTACTGGCAGACACAATGTCTGTGTGTGTATGTGTGCGTGTGTGTGTGTGTGTGTGTGGATGCACATTGCCATGTGTGTGAATTTGCAAGGGTCCAGGGGATTAAAGAGTTGCTACTGTACTTTGGAACCTTTCTCCCCTGTCTCCACGACTACATTCCAGGCAACTGCCACCAAGATTTGCCCGCTGCTGTAAACACATCTGCTACAAGGAGATGGAAACAGTAACAATCATTTTGCCAATCACAGCCTCTTCCGCGCAGAGGCAGCTATTTAAAACGATCAAAGTGTGAATAGTGAATATCCCTCAGACAGCACGATTCTGATTTATTATGCATACAGCCTGGAGGCCTTCATAGAAATAGGTAAGAACCCAGTCCAGCTGCCTTTGCAAGACAGTGAACTGTGGCATATTCTGCATGACCATGTGCCTGACTTCGATATTCATTTGAATTCAGTTCCATTCATACCAGCGAAGGCCATTTTTGCAGTAATTACAGCCACAGCACTGGGTATGAAGTGCAAGTATTCTTAAGATCTTTGCCAAGAACACCTCCAGGAGTATTAGGGTATTTATTCACTTGTTACTTAAGCATACTGCCTGAACACTGTTTTCCTTTTGTTTTCAAAAGTAAACATAACATAGAGCATCTACGGAGGGCAGGACAGATGGTACTTCATCATTTACATGTTCATGTACGTCCCCATTAAGTGTACTGTATAAACAGAGATTAATAACAGCATAACCTGTATTTTAAGGGAATAAAGGTGAATTTGTCTTGCTATTTTCACAGAGTAACATCTTCGTGGTATGTGTGATGTGTTTCAAAATCAATTGAATTGAACTGAAATGGAAAAAAAAGAAGGTGTCCTGTGAAGACGTCATACAGTACAGTACATACAAACGCTAGCATGGACACTGAAAGACCCCATCGAACATGAAATATGTATTGTTGTTGATGGTTATGCACTTCACTATAAATCGACACATTTAGAGGAACCGTTCCCACAGCAGACAACGCTACAAGGAGTTTTCATCCACTAAAGGGCATGTGTTCTGTGACTGGGAGAGGCTTGATGCTCTGAGACGTTCAACAGAAAAGACAGCAGCAGCACAACCACAAGTCTCTAATCCTGCCTCTAATGATCACTGACTCTTCCTCCTTAGTAAGACTAATCAAAAAAAATCTCATCTAACAGTAATAGGAACAATGTGAACACAGTTTTGCACATTAAGAATGTCTTGAACCGTGCGCTGATATTGTCAAGCGCATGACCAGTAGCCAGTGTTCATTTTTCTCCAGCTGCCTCCACACACTCACATTGACCAAAGTCAGCTACTGAGCCAGCTGTTTACCTTCGACCTTCAGGACTCTCCTCTCTCCCCACAGACGCTCCCAGAGCTCTCTGATCATGTGCCAACTTGCCATTTGCCAAGCTGCCAAGCATACCACCGGAGGCCCACCATCGCCGCCTGCCCTTGGGTCACGGAGTGTTGCAGGGATACAAGCCCCTGACGGGTGTCCTGTTACTGTGGTGAATTCATGAGGACAACTTGGAGGCTCAGTGGAGCTCTGGTCCATTACTGAACTCCTGAGTCAGAGGTGCATCACACTGAGACAATCTCACAAACTTGAGAAAACAGCAGCACACGTAGATGCGTGATAGCCTCTGCTTCCATATTTCTGTCATTCTGACAAGACCACCCCTGGGACTGAGTTGAGAGGTAAAGGAGAGGCACAGGAGAGAACACTGATGAAGAGAAGACAGTATGCTGACTGAGGACATGAAGCCAGGAGCAGACAGAGACTGACAGCTGCTGATGGCTCCAAGAGCCGAGACAGATTATCTGACAAAGTTCCATCAGTGAGGAAAGAAAGGTTTTCTAGTGAGCGTTCAGGGCTGCTTTTTACTCTTTGGAGCATAATATTATTGTTTCTTTGCAATATTACCCCGAAATCTGCTGACTGGTTTGAATCGCACAGCATATGTTGCCTAGCAACCTCATCTTATTTTACAGTGACAGTCAGTGGCTCAGTGGCAAACCAGGAAACAATGGTCTGCTTAGGAACACAAATAACAAGTAAGGAATCGAAGGCAGGCAGCTGGCAGCTCCAGCACTCCGGACTAATGCTACATGCTGTTATTTAATGTTTTATCAGAACCCAATTGCTTTTATCCACTTTCTAATTTCAAGGCTGTAGAGGGAATTTATCATGCAGTGGTTAATGTGTGACTAGAAAGGACTGGGCTGAGAATCAACACTGTGTGTTTTCTCACGTTATATTAAATTTGGAATATAGTTTTATAGTTTCTTTCTTCAGGTGTGGGATCACATCAAGCATGGCATTGACATACACAAAGACAACATAGGCTTTGAAATCTTTTTTTTCTATGAGACTATATGTATATGATACTTTTATCTGTGATATTTTAGTAGAGGTCAGCTTGTCAAGTTGAACCATGGTTCTGACAAGAAGGCCGAGCCAGCCTGGCTCCCCAAACTGGGTATTATATGACATTTACAATTTACTGCATTACTTCACTTCAAACACGGGTCACAACTCTTTACAATCAACTTTCTCTCTGCTAGTGTTGTTTCCTTTGTTAGAATTCAGCATTTTAACAAAGGGTAATGAGTGAGCTTAAACAAACTGTGACCCAGTATGGAAATAACAGGCGCAGTGTGGGAGACTTTTGTCTTACATGATTTCATTTTTCTGCTCAAAATGGTAGCATGCAAGTTGTCCCTCTAGTTTTGTAATCTGCTCCCGTCCCCATTCATCCAAAAACATATCCCCCCCCCACACACACACACACACATACAATTAGCTCACATCTTCCGAACACCTGTCTTATCACTACAAAGATCCAACAGATGGAAACATTGCCCAGAATGAGTGATTTTGCGATTACAGCTAACAATCATTGAGCATATAGTGACGGACTGCTATCCAACAGATGCATGACAACATAGACACACACACACACACACACACACACACACACTTGTACAGTTTAGCTCAAAGTTAACAGTCAGGCAGAAGAAACCAGATGCGGTCTTATTAAAACCTCACACTGCACAACACAGACACTCCAGCTCTCCCTCTTTATCTCTTTCAAACCCTTTGTTCTCCTTCTCGCTCACTCCATCCTGCTCCCCGTATATCTTTCACTTGCTCTCGACTCTCCCTCCCAGTCAGTGCAGGCCAGCTAATGACAAGCAGTCGATGACAATAGCAATTTGAAACGGTAGATCGCTGTGCAATATGAATGATAATCGTCTCCTAGCTCTTTTCTCACACACACACACACACACACACACACACACATCCGCCCTGAGGATAGCAGATATGCGTGGCTGCTTGTATGACCTTGAATTGGTTTCATGTCATGTCTGTGCATAATGAGAGCTACTTCGTGCCTTCAGGGAGGGATGGAGGAATGGTGGGGAGACGCTGAACCCTGAGTGGCGGTTACTCTGACTTTTCCACTGACGTGACGGGAGGATGATGATGACAGCCGATAGGGCAGCGGGAGGTGGTGGAAGTTTTTTAAAAGGCTAAAAAAGGCAGTGAAAGGAACGGGGAACAAGGCGGAAGCAAAATGACAGAGACAGAGAGGTAGATGCAAAAGAGAGGACGTGTGGGAATAAACACGACAGAGTGAGAGAAAGAGATGGGACAATAGAAAGGATGATAAAAATGAGATAAATGCTACATCTGTTCCAGGAGACTCAGAGGTGGAGAGAGAGTGACAATCACACAGGGACAGGCAGAAGAAGTGGGAGGAATAGTTGGACTATTTTTGTCATTTCATTCGGGGAAGCCAAAATGTGGAAGTGTAACAGCTTTTAATCCAAAATATTTGCTTTGGATAATTGTGCATTACCTCTACAGCTGAGACTCAACAGAGTGATAAACGATTTCATCGCGCCAGGAACGCTCTGTAAGCCTCACTTCCTGTCTCGACCTGATCTAATTATCTGGGAAATTCATTCACAGTGAAACTTTTGTTGCTTTCTGAGAGAGGATACATAAACACAATTGAACAAATGCCAAAAAAATAAATAAAAGTACATCCCATTGTATTCTCAAAAGCATGATGAAAAATGATTTTTAAAAAAAACAACTTTTTTTTTGTTTTTGTTTATTCAATTAAAAAAAAATTGTTAAAACACAAACACCAGCAGTTCAGACATGTTTGCCACAAGCTGCTTTTCCCTGAGAAAATTGAAAATGAGCGGTGGAACAGCAAAAGCTTGACTGGGGTCATTTCAAAGTGAACCGGTCCAGGCCTTTGAAAAGACGGGAACGTTCCTCTGTGAATGAATTCAGCACCAAGGACAGCGGCAGAGTCAGAGTGGGGGGAAAATGATGAATGGCTGCAGTGAGCCATTAAGCCTGAAAAGAGAAGGTTTATACCACATTACCACAGCCAGTCACAACTGAGGAAACTGCTCCTTCTCAGCACTGACAGCCCATCCCTAAGCTGACACTCTACCTGGACAAGGTCAGTGCAGCCAACAGTTGTCCCTCCAGTGGTAAATAGTGGGCTCTACTGCGTCTGAGCTCCCTGGGTGCTTCTGTGTATTAAGTCATAATCCCACCAAAATCATTGCTGCTTGTAATCTCCCCTGTCTCTCTTTACAGTAAACCTATTTTACAGAGCAAAGATGTCAAAAAAACATTCACAAATTCTTCTCCATTCATAAATAGCACAAAAGCATGATGTCATTTCATTATCATCTTCCTATTGTCTGTATCCACACAGTCATTTCACTTTAACTTCTCCTGGCTTTGCACAATAGGCACCAATTTAAAACCTGAGCGCTTGTGTTTTACGCAACAAACTTAGGGCAGTATCTCCGTGCTGTGTGTGCAACTAATAATCCCCTAAAAGCAATGGCTAGGAGCATTATGAGGTACTGCAAGTAAAATACTAGAATAGTAAAACCGGCATTGCAAATTGTTATGCAGCCCTTATACAACTAAAAGCTTAATGACAGAAGACATCAGACAGACCATGCTGAAGGGAAAGGGATTAAAAGCAATGTGAATATTTCTGTGCATATTCTCTGAAACACCACATGCTAGGGTTGGGCAGTATGACGGTATATGCCATGCAAAAGCAGAAATGTGTCCACCAGTAGAGATTTGACAATACCATTTCCACCGTGGGAGCTATCCCTTAAGCCGTATTTACACACTGTCATTCACAGTGTATGCACTGCTGCCCTGCTTCACAACGAGCAAGTGTCGTTCATCGCACGGAGTGAAGCTGCATCGTACTCTGTTCTGCTTTCCTGCATATTGATTTGCACTCTTGTATTGATATTGTGGATATGACCAAATACGTGCAGTGCTGACATTAATGCAAAAAATGGTCATCAATACAGATGAGTTATCCATCCGTTCAGTCACTTTTAAGTTCTGTCTCATGTGCAGTTGTTTTAGTTTGCAAGAAAGTTTCAAATTAAAGAAGAAAATAATCAAATGTGATGAAGTATGGTGCGGTTATTTTAAACCACTTCTTAACTGAATTCACATAACAAATACTATACCGTGACATACACAGTTACAGCGAAGATTTTGGCCATATCACCCACCCCTACCACATGCATTTGTTTTCCACAGAATGTGAACAGAAGCTCCCAGCTTCATTTTACCACACGCAGAATCAAACACATTCCCTCAATCCATTAAAGAGTTATCAAGACTTCTCTGTCAGACAAGCCGTGCAGTGCAGTGATGGTTTATATAGGATTTGCAAAGACTAATAACTACACTTTGTAATAAATTATCAGCCGGTCTCAATGGGAAACATCTCAACATATTGGTTGAGATACTAATATGAGCCCACAGTTCATTCAATTACCTGTCCCTGTCCAAACACACTCGCCAGAGCGGCTGTGTAAGCTGTGATTTATTTGCACAGATGATATGCATTGAGTGAAATTCAATTACATGCACTCACAACAAATAGTGCTGTAGCAATGATGGTGATAAAGTCCCTCACAAAAACAGGGCTCAGGCTCCCAGGTGACTAAGTGCCAGGAAAACACTGGAGTCCATTTCAGGTTAATATCTGCTGTTTGCCAAAGAGCCTTGTTCTTCATTCAATCTGGATTTCAGTGGAAAGACTTGGTGGGGTGGAGCAGCTACAATGGTATGATCAAATATAATCACATACAGTACACACATGACTCAAGGCCTTATTCACTATCAACAGATAGATGGACATTGATGCAAGTGTTAACCAAATCATATAAAAAAACACTGCATTATCCAAGCAACGTTTCCCTTTTTCTATTTGTCAGACTGGAACACCTCCTACACTGATCACTTAAACACAGAAGTTTAAATTAGCTGCTGACTCAGTGAGCCTCGACAACCCCTCTGTGGTTTTGATGGCACTCCTATGTGGAGCTACTAGCAATGAGACACGTCTCATTATGTGGAAAATCGCCCTGGCTCAGCCGATGTCATGCCAGGCAATAAGACAGTCGCGTCGTCTTTCAATGCAATTTAAACGTCTGCGAGACAATTGGAAACAACAGTGGCACTTCAGAGATCACGACTGGTAGAGCAAATTGGACAGCTGGCTTTTCAAGTCTATATCAAATACTCTGTAAAGTTTTAATGTGCCCACGGAGGGGAGGGCAGAGACACCACTTCAGAAAAATACATCATGGCACACATGCCGGCCACTTCCTTGCCCACACACTCATAATCCCCTCATGCAGACATGAAAATTGACATAAAAACTAGACATGCAAACACTTTTCCGTTCATTAAAATATTCCTTCAGCTAATTAACCATCCGGCTTGATTAAAACATCTCGTCCGCTTAAATGGAGAGACTGGGTGATAAAGCAGCTATTATGATTGTTGACTGAAGTTAGCACTCATTAAACACCAGGAGCAAACTTCATCCCCGCACTTTAGGCAGATGAAAAACCGTCATTAGAGGTAGCAACTAGCCTGCAAATAGAGCTGGCTTCAACCAGCTCGCTGACCCAAAATTGGATCCTGACCAACATCAGAACGACAAAAAACCAACAGGAGAGCCGCCAGCATCTAAATGATTCATCAGCTGTGAAATATTAAGGAGCTGTAAATCAGGGTGGAGAGGAGAGGGAGGAGTAAACCTGTAACTTAAACTGAGCTGACGAGCCCTCGACTAATTAACAACAGACGGAGAGAGAGAGGAGAGGAAAGAGGCAGAGAGAGGGAGGGAGAGGTGAGGAGAGAGGGCAAGACTGACCAAAAAAATATGAGGAGGACCAAGCAAGAGAGAAGAGGCTGACATTTAAGTGAAGGATAATGAGGTGCAGGGGAGAATAACAAACAGCAGCTAGAAAAAAAAAAAAAAATGCAAAGAAAATGAAGGCACAGAGATGATGAACTGAAAAACTGAAGCTACCCAAAGCTAGTGAGAATAAATGCTACACATCCGCCCATATATATTTCTAGGGGTGGATGATATGACCTAAAATGTACATCACAGTATTTCACATTTTTTTACAGTGATGGGATTACATCACAACATTACATAGATAAAAGGGATACTCCACTCAAAACATGATTCTAACTCTTCACTCTGTTTGATTTGAGGGGACATATTTTAAAGCTGCAGTAGGTAACTTGTGTAAAAGTCATTTTTTGTCATATATTTGTCATAAAACTGTCCCTATGCCCAGACAGCAGTACATGAAACATGTTATCTGTGGGGAAAAAAAAAAAGGCACCATTGGTCCCACCTACTGCTCCTACTGCGATGCAAGAATCCACTGCGCCCGACATAAAACAACCAATCAGAGCCAGAGGAGCGTCTGAGGGCGTGTCTGACATCTATCAATCACTACTCACACACGCTGCAAACTGCCCCTTCCCTCCGCTCATGCTGCCGGCTGCTGCTCAGTCAAACAGCTCTGTGAGCGGCGTCAGGAGGCTAGTGAAAGCTATGGCGGAGCAACAGCCACCCGCAAAGGAGACACTGCCCATACCGCTGCTGCCATATGCTTTTATACCTGAAGGAAAAAGACCTAATGGAAACCATGTACGCAGCATTTCAGGGCTGTAATTCCTGAATTAATTCCTCTTTAGTTAAACTCTGGTTTTTACACTTCTTCTCTCATAGATTTGACATTAATAGTGTAGTGCTATGACATCTCATGCCTGGGTTTACTTTTTCTCTTCGTTCATCACGGTATTCATATCCAATTCTTCCTCCAATGATCTTTAATTCTGGGAAAGACCTGCAAAATAATGAGTGTTTATTATAGGAAATGTCAGCACACTCTTGAACTTGCTCTGTCAATTATATCATTTGGAAAGAGCAAGCCGGAATAACAAAGAATAACAAAATGAATGTCAAGGATTGCTCTTAATTGCACTATAAAAGCTTGTTAAAACTTTGAAATTAAGCCATCCACCACTCTCTGCTACCAACACACCTGCCTTCACAGAGGTCAGAGCCACAGCTTTCATTTAACAAGACAGAGAGGACCTACAGGAGAGTCCTCAATGCAGTGACAGTGAGCCAATTGCCAGTCGTGGCCCATGGAGCCCCAGAGCAATACTGCTAAATCCACAACAACAAACACAGCCAAATCCAGAGGAAATATACAGCTGCTGAGCCACTAACATGGTGGGACACAAGAGCTATCGGATCAGGGAAGAGCCGGTAACACAGCAAGGACTACAGCGGGCAGCTCACAGAGAAGAGAAGAAATCAGCTGAGAGAAGAGGAGAAGCCTGGAGCTGCCCGGCCACACAGTCTTCAGCATTGACCACACCATCTCATCAGAGCAGCTCTATTGAGTGCATAGCCCATGGTGGGAAATAGTACTTTAATGCTGTGACACATCACTTTCTCCATTATCCCCCTCCTATCACAAACCATGTCAATGCAACACCCAAGGGCAGAGCCGCTCAAGGGCTTCAGAGCCATAGTCCAATCAATTCCTCCTCATCTGTGGCACTGGTGCTCAGCCTTTCAATTTGCTCCTGTTATTTTTGCTGGATCATTAGTCTTGTCATACATCAGTACAGAAAGTCTAATCAGTGTGGAAACATGATGGTCTACACCACTGTTTATCACACTGTCATTAATAACAATGTGTGCTTTGGAACACATTTTGCCGGTTTAGAAAACATCGTCTTCACTGGGCAAAAAAGCGTGCAGAACAGATTGCAGTCTGCATTTAGTCCCATTGCTGAATGCTTATATTGAAATGTGAATGGCACTGATGTAACTCTGTTGATATCGAAATTCTATCACAATTGCACCCAGCTTTAACACTAAAAAACTACCATCAGCGCGTCTTTTTTAAGCTGTCCAAAAATAATCAATTATGTTGATTAAACAATTCTGCATTGGTTATTGTTTGGTACAGTTATGTGCAATTTGTGAAGACTTTGTTCGCCTTGAACAAATGTCAGTCAGACAAAGTGAGAATTCATCTAAGAGCTCATATATAAACAATAATTTCATGTCCTCCACATCAGTGTCAGATATGTCGATCTGCTGACTGTTCTCAGTCAGATAAAAGGGACGATTTGCTCTTTCTGCAGAACGACTTTGAGAGAGCTCGTTCCAACCATGAATCACACTTTCCATCACGCTGACATCCACTCTTCCTTTAGAATAGAAATGAACAAAATAATTGTGTGTTTCTCCTTCTTAAGATATGTTGTTTGAATCTGTATGCCCACATGTCTGTCTGCACTTCTCTGACTCTGTTTAGTCTTTTAGTCAGTACCAGTGTATCAGCAAAACATCAGTACAGCATTGTATATGGTCCAAAGACCAAAAAAAAAAAAAAAAACTATACCCACATTTGGATAACAAGCTGTATCTTAAACAGCTTTCAAAGCAGCTGTCTGACAGTATGCGCAGTGGCAGCTACCACTTCATACACTCCCCAAATTAAGACGAAAGTCATCTACAAAGCAGCACATATTTCCAAAAATGTTCAACTTTTAGAGATGACTGGCCTGTTAGGCAATCGACTGTGTTTGACTCAAACTCGCCATGTGCAGTGAGAGGCAATTTCTGTTCCTGTGCGCTCCGCTTTCATCTTCCTGATGGCCAATTAACAGCGTTTCAGAGCGACAGCCAGGAAAGATGTGACTGCATCGTTTTTCTACAAGGGCAAGATGAGAGATGGAGCAGCAGGTGCTGGGACACAGTGTGACCCGAACACACCCAGACACACTGCTTTGGTCTACAGGGGCTGAACGCTGAGCAAAAAATACCTCAGCTTATTCCTGGGTCAATTACTTGTCAAAAAGGATAAGATCCAAGATATGTGTATGCTTGAGAGAGAGAGAGAAAGAAACGCTGTCAAACATAACAGACACACAGAAACCCAAGCATTTACACCCCGTCTCTTTTCTACAGATCAGATTTTCAGCCTTTGTTCTTCCCTCTGGATCTTATTAAAGTTTTAACACAAGTGCAGCAAATATCACAACAGCTGGAGAGGCCAGTCAGAAGCAGGAGGGGTGTGAAACCCAAAAATGGCTGACACTGTTGCCACCTGCGGGAAGGAAAAACTGATTTTGCAGAGTGTTTGTCCACTCGCTATTTAAAGGAACAGACAGAGATTCTCGGATACAACGGGTTATCAACATCCCTCAAGTGTTACTTGGTGGAAGAGGCGAGTGAAACCAATGATTTGGCCGTATGTTTCATTTAAATAAAATGCTTGTCTAAACTTGTGCAGGGTAGGACAGTCCACCTTCCCCGTCCTCTCTGCCAAAAGTCAGCCTCCCAAGATGGCTGTTCAATAACAAGCTGATAATGCACACAAAAGACTGCATACCTGTCGACCTGCCGCGCCAACCGACAAACAACACTCGATAGGTCACGCATTGGTCTGCTGTTGCCTTCTGCTGACTGATTCTGCATCCACGGATTAAAAAGGGCCAGATTTAGAGCTGGTCATGGCATCAGTCTGTTGTTATTACAAAGGTATGAACACCACAGCAGGCTGCTGGTGACAGACAGATGGACAGACAGCTTGACTGACTGACAGACTGGAAGGCAGGGACCTTTGTCATTCTGATCTGGTCACTTGTGTGTACGTGTGCATACTGTATATAGAACATGTACCTGCATGTCTTAGAGAGCCTGGGGTGAGTGAGGGAGAGTGTGTGTGTGTGTGTGTGTGTGTGTGTGTGTGTGTGTGTGTGTGTGTGTGTGTGTGTGTGTGGACATATATTGCTTAGGGTTAGGCGACTGCCCATATAAACCGGCTATTAGGGATTGGCTGAGTCAGCTGACAGTTGGTTTTCTTAGGCCATTTTGATTGAGGAGCACACACACCTACCTGAATATATCAACAGTCGCTGGTCGTTGGTCTGTCCCCGTAATGTGAATCCTTAAATTTCAGGATGAAGACTTAAGGGTTAATATTAGGGTCAGGGTTAGCATTAGGCAAGTAATGGTTAGGCTGAAGGTTAGGCTAAGTGTCAAGGAGATGAATGTAAGTCAATGCAATGTGCTCTGAAGTGATGGAAACATGACTGTGTGTGTGTGTGTGTGTGTGTGTGTGTGTGTGTGTGTGTGTGTGTGTGTGTGTGTGTGTGCATACATCAAGTGGAATGCATTCTCAGTAAAAGTCCCACAGGAATTGGCCAGAAAGCCTGAGGAAAGGAGGGAGAGAAAGAGAGGAAAGAGACTGACAAAAGGAAGCAGATGAGATGTTAAAACAAACAAGACAGAGACATTTTGAAAACTTGCAACCTCCAAGTCAAAGAACGTTATTCCTGTTGTCGAGTGAGGCGGTCCTCTGTCGTTGATGGATGACCCCTGGCACACAAGCCCCTGCTCTCTGGGCTGCACTCTGGAACCATTACGCAGAGATCTATTGGAAAGCTGGCATTAAGAATGAATGGAGTGGCTCCACATCCTATTAATTAAGCAGGGTGTCTATTGAGCTCTGGTGGCAGGCATATTAAATGCAAGCCTTATGTCATCAATCAGAAAGTCAGTTTCATGCACGCGTGCACACCAATACACACCAGTACACCAGCCACATAGACTCAATGGTCATATGCATTCACACACGCATACCGCAAAAACACACTTCCTATCTGTCTTTGACCTGATTCCCAGCCCTTACAGTCAAACCTGCAGGCTTGTTCAGCCAGGCCCAGACAAACTGGTCACATGGTTTCGGAGGATTTAGCTTATTGGTTGTTGTTTTCTGTCTCAACACTTAATGTTATGTCTTCAAGAGCCATAAGCAGCCATGGCATCAGTGACTGTAAATCTTTATTCCTCATTAGTTGGATGCTATGAGACACTGTCAATGTGGAATACAAATATATTTATACAGCAAGCTATGACTTCATAAATAAACTAAAAAGGGTTAAAGGTATAAGGTAGAGAAAAAGAGATTCAGATCTTGATATGCACTATATAATGCAGGCTATAGAATTGTCTAAATTATGAATCAATAAATACTTTAGGGCAACAAATGCAAAACACAGCAGTTGTATGTTTTCTTGTAAAACGAACAAAAGTTACAATTACGTTCAGCGGAATTCGCCAAAACACACAAAGCTGTTTTTTGGAACATTTTGAATCCTGTATTGTTTACATCCCTGTTTCCAAGCATGTGGTCTTCCTCTCTGCCTTTGTTGGCAATCTGCTATGTTTCTTGGCACCACCACCTGTAGTTTAGAGTGTGTATCTGTGTATCACGTCGACCATGCACGAGACAAACAACACTGGGACCTACTCACAAATAAACAACTACATAGTGCCACTAGAGGTCAAACACTCCATGAGGAACCTTTAAGCAGCGCAGCTCACATTGGTGGTTAGAACTCTGAGTCCGTCAGATTGTTTCTGATGTGGGTAAAAAAAAAAAGCATTTCTCCAAATACATTTCTTATATCATGTCTTGACTTTTCTGTAACAGCTTTTTCAAAGTTAAAAAAACCTGAAGGCTAAACAATTAAACAATTTAACAGGGAAAAACCTTTAATCTTAGGTTTAGAAACAGCATCATTTTCTTACATGGGTTCACGAAAAAGGTTAAAAATGGTAAATTATCTTTACTAATCGATCAGTTTCAACTGGTAAGTAGTTATCGGGCAGTATGACGGAATACACTGTGCAAGGGTAGAAGTATGTCTACTGGTGGTGATTTGGGCAAACCGTTACCCGAGTGTCATTCACAGTGTATGCACTGCTGCCTTGCTTCACAGCGATTAAGTGTTGATGAAATTGCAGGGAGTGTAGCTGCTTCATCCTCTTTTCCCCTTGCCTGTATATTGCTTTCCACTCTTTTGTTGACATTGCAGATACATAGAAATACATGCAGTGCTAATATCAATGCAATCATCATTACAGTCCTAATCTTCTTGCACACTCTACCAGGCGCCACCCCTCGTCTAAACCAAACAGTATTTCTGGTAAGTCTGTCTGACACAGACAAGTCTGTTATATGTGGGGAAGGACAATGTCCAGATCTGATTCTGCAGACACTGGATCATATGAGAAAACAGCTTTAGTGTCTCTGCTGTATATTCAGGCCGGCAGCACAATGTAGCAATCAAACTTCCTCACAAGGTCAACCCCCAACCCGTGACCTGAGAGCAATAGCTGGTGACAATAATGCGATAATGCACCTGCATTGCATTTGTGTGCTCATTTCAAACCTTAGAGCACTGAAGGAAACTTGGTTTTTGAGTCTTTCTTGTTTTATCTCAAGTCTCGTGTGTGTGTTTGGATGGAAGTATAACCAGAAAATAATCAAATGTGATTGTATGGTATGGTCATTTTAAACTATTTCTTCCTTAAATTTATGTAAGAAGTAGTGTACTATGATGTGTACCTTGAAAAGATTTTGGCCATATTGCCCATTCCTGATATTACTGCGTGAGAGAAGATGAAACATACAGATCAATTACACAGTCTGAGATGAGATAGAATCCTAAAACTTGCTAAGCAATTTGATCAATATTGCACCATATGCCAAACTATTGTGCTCTTTAATCTCAAAAATCTGTATATACAGCTTGTAAAAGTGTTGCACATGCATTGTAGTACCTACTATCTGGCACACATTATCAAGATGTAACCATGTAAAACAGGGCTACGGTGTCAAAACATCATTAGTCCAGCCTATACTGACTCAGACCTACAGCTGTGAGTCTGTTCAGGATGCATCCAAGCCAGACGGGAGGCCTCTGATTAAGACGGTGAGATTAAACCTTTCTGAATGGGCCCTTATCTCACCGTCCACAATGCAATCTCATTTCCTCTGTTCCAAGATACATCAGATAACATCATTACCACGGCTGTAACCGTGAATTAAAAACTGTCCTGATTACTACTGCACAATGCTGGGCTCTCAGTACAGCAACCAGGCTAAGTGAATTATCCACTGAATTGGCACATCATCTAGTGTTTCTATTGACACAACCTATTGCGGTGACCTTTCTGCCAGCAGCTGCTTTGATTAGGGACCTACGGGCTTCAAAGGGGAATTCTCACTGAGAGAGGCACGTCAGTGGTTTAAAAACCAGTCCCGCTTGCCTCTGCAGCTTGACAGACTCTCTGGTCATGTAGACACAAGAGACGGAAGAGGGAAGGAAGGGAAATCAGATTTTTTTTTTGTCTGATTTGACATAATGTCAAACCCATAGTGCACTACACAAACAACAAAAAAGATTCTAAAAAAAGTCACGTTTTGATTAGAGGAGTGGAAGTGGGAATTATCTTTCAAGTATTGTGGATTTTCATTTAGTTTTGGCACGATTTGCTCGAGAAATGTCTTGAATATACTTCACAAATATTGTCATTCTTAATAAATAATATTCAGATGATGATTTTATTCATGGCTATGTGGACACTTAAAAGATAACGCAATAACGCAGAACAATCACATTAGAATTAATTATCGCCATGCAAGCAATTGGCAAAATGTGTAGAAAAAAGCAGGCAGATATAGATAAAAAGTTTATAAGATGTGAATTGGTCAGAAGTAAAGTGAAGGCATATCACGGAGCTTCAGAGGAGGTTCAGAAGAAGAGGCAGAAGCCAAACAGATCAAAACCATGTTCATACCATAAAATCTTGCCTATTATCTGCTTGTTGCTTCATTTCTAACATCACATCATCCACTATCATCAACTAAACTGCTGGCCTGGAGGCTCACACACACTGCACTCAGTCCATAAATGAATCATTCAAGGTAAAATAATGAACTAATTGGAAACAGTCAGGGGTTTACATCACAAGACGGAAGTCAGAAGAAATGGGAGAGGAGAGATGAAACAAGAAAGGCTATAAAGAGAGGAAGCTGGACTGAGAGAGTCGGGACGAAGAAGACAAAGACATACAAGAGTAAAAGCACACTGAGGGAGAGGAGGAAGGCAATGAAGAGGGGAGGGAGGACAAAACAGCTTTGTATGAAGGACAGGAGGCAGAAACTGGGGAGATAGCAAGGGAAAAAGGAGGTGGAACTGATGGAAGAATGAGAAGAAAGAAGAAGGCTGGAGGAAAGAGCCAAGGAGAGGCAGGAACCAAAAATAAGACCTACAGAAAAGGTAAAGAGAAGAAAAGAAAGGAAGGACGCTATGAGGAAGTACAGGCAGTCAATACTTCTTCATAGATAATAGTTTTCTTGCTAACTTGGGATCATGTGTCTATCGAAGCATCATTGTCTCAGACCATTCACAACTAGCTCTCCCAAATTAAATTTTTACAAGAAAGCACGAGAGATTAGACCCACTGTTAAATGATGAGCACCTTCTTGCTCACATTTCTGCTCAGATTAATTTCTTTTTAAGCACGAGTGTAACAGGTGACATCTCCAGCGCAAGTGTATAGGGGTCCATGAAAGCACACGTAACAGGAGAAACCATTTCTTTTGCTGCATGAGGAAAGAAATGCTCACAGCAGACATTTCCAATCCAATTTTGAGTTCAAATCAGAGGCTATATGCAAATTGTCCATCTCTAGATTTATACATAGAGGTTATACATAGAAGTGGTTGGCAGGAAACATTTTGGCTAATCCGTTGCGTGGGTTAAGAGCAACATAACTCATCCCAGGATTTCATACAGCAGTGTGGAAATCGCCTCAGAATGTACTCATTCAAAGCCTCTAATTCAAAGTTCTATAACTCTGACAGTGCGGTAAATAGCAATGTCATGAAGAACTTCTTTGATAGCCTGGAAATCCCTTCCATTGCACATGATTTGCGAGCTGACCTTGAGACTCCTATTATGCAGGAGGAGATTGTAGTCGCCATATCTTATGTACAATCTGTTAAGTCTGCAGGGCATGATGGCCTCCTCAGATTCCTTTGGAAAAAACTGAACCAAGCGTGCATCTCTCGTGCTTAAGAAGGATAAAGATCCCTTGAACTGCACCTTTTACAATTTCCTTATCAAATACAGATTTAAAAAGCCTTGTAAAGGTTTCTGTGTTCAGATTTGACTCTGTCCTCCTCTTAAACATCTCCCCCAGTCAAAGTGGGCAAATAAAAAATAAATACAAGTTCAGCACTAATTTTTCCATATCTGACGTTTATTCTATATTTTATACTTCTTCTGATCCCTAATGCCTTCTCTCTGTGGATGCAAAGTTGGCATTCAACAGAGCATAGTGGAGTCATTTTTTACAGGTTTGGTTTTGGTTCTAATTCTAATCTCGTGTAATGATACAGCTTTTTAATACCTACAAGTAAGAGATTTTGGCCAATGCCTTACACCCCAGTAGTGGGAGAAAACTTCCCATAGCCCCATAGACACATTCATCAAACCCTACCCTTAAAGGATCAGCGTCAGTTCTATGTGCTTTAATCTCAAACATAAGCTGCCTCTCCAACTCAGTTGTCTGCTGGATCCCAAATGACGACACATTTTTCCATACTGATCAGTATTTAAGCAATTCAGTCTGTGCCATAACAGTATTGTAGTTCGCAAGAATTGTGAACATCATCTCCCTACTGGGTCAACAGCTATAATATTTAAATGTGGAGATGCTCCTTCCCTTTCACATTATGCTTCCCAGGGACCAATGTTCTACACATCCTTTGTTCCTAGGGACCTAAGTTCTCAAGATCCTATGTTCTCAATGTCCTGTGTTCCCAAGTTTCACATTCTGTTAACACAAATTAATGCTCCCATTGTGTACAGGTCAAAACTCTGGGAACTCAGGACCCTGGGAAAATAAAACCCTCTGTCATGTTCCCTTTGTGTGCCACATAAATCTGTGTAACATAGGAGCCTAGGAACACAGGAAGGACCCCACGTTATGTAGGGCCCTATGCTTACAGTGAGGCAGAAAACACACACAGAGTCACAGAATCAACTGTCAAATGAGGAATTATCATGGAAAATGACAAAATGTGGACACAATTTACACTCTTTATGATGAAGAAATTGGCTGTTCTGTCATTTTTTGAGAAACCAGAAATTAAGTAACTGCTATTATCTTATTAATTTTCTCTCTCTCTCTCTCTCTCTCTCTCTCTCTCTATATATATATATATATATATATATATATATATATATATATATATATATATATATATGAATTTTGATATTAATAATCGAACCATAACCATTAATAACCCCAGCCCCATAACCCCCCGAATATGGCATTAAGTGTTTTGCAGTGACTAATAAAAAGCCAATATGCTACTAATATGCATGCAATTAGTAAATGGTGAATACATGCACCATAATATAGTGTGACCCTTCGTTTCATGTATGAATGTAAATCTTGGGTTTTGTTTTTTCAGCCATTTTCACGCACAATCTATTGTATGTAAAGTTGTATGCATGTGTGACAGAGAGAAAAATTAGAGGGAGGTTTCATAAAGTCTACCTTCCATCAAGCTCATCAGTTAGGATGAGCCACTCAGCAGAGCAGATGGGGAATTTTCTTTCATTTTAACCTTTATTCACCCAGACAACGAGGTCTGAACATGCCTGCTCTTTTCCAGCAGGCTTCACATTCGCACTACAAACACAATCCCATCTGTTTGCTGTCACATGCAAACAAAGTATTCCGCTGTTGGGCCACTGTGCAGACACTGAAATAGCTACAGTTGTGTGTTAACATGCAAGCAAGAAAGAAAGTGAGCACGAGAGATTGTGAGAGTGAGAGAGCACAGAAAGGGACATAAATTCAAATCAATTGAATAATGAAGGAGTGTTAATGGCCTTCCTAATTATAACCAGGCCTGCCATTAGCAGATGCTGCCTGACGATCTGCCACAGCTGGATAAATGCTGGCTCTACAAAGCCTGTAAGGCTGACAGGGGCTTTACGCACACATTCACACAGATATACCACCCATCCAGGAACATCTGGTTGCACACATATGCACAGGCACACAGTCAAAAGAGTCACCACCTCTGTGAGGGCTGCCATCAGCACCGTCTGTGAGCAGTATTATATACAAAAGACATTCTCTCTCTCGCTCAAGTCTCTTATTTTGGTTGTATGCATAAAAAGTGAGTTCATTTCTGTGCGAGTCTGCATGAGTGTGCATACTATAACCACATCTAAACAGTCCCTGTGGTGCATAGGGCCCCAGGTGCCCTGATCCTAATGTCATTATCACCATGTCACCATGGTGTCTCATCATCACACTGCTTCACCAGACAACACTAGGCCAAGCCAAGGTCAGCAGTCACACACACACACTTTGTATGTGCATGCTGAACTCTTCCTGTGTGTGCTTACATTTCTGTTGCATCTTCTGTTATTCTTCTGTCATTTCTTAAACTAGCGCCAGAGAGCCGGCCTCTGCCAGGATTAGCAAGGGCAAGGAAAAGGTGGGTGAGTGTTTGATGCGGGAGCACATGGAGGGGTGTGACTATTAAACCAAAACACAGCCACGGGTAAATCTGTTTGTAATATAGAAATTAAAGTGAGTCTTCAACTAATTTGAAACTCTGAGAAAAGTCACAGCCTTGAAACAGGTGTTTATTCACTGCTAAAGCAATGAAGTGCAGAAGATTAAAGCGCAGGACCAAAGGCTGTGGAAAGTCTTAATTAAAGGTTCGATTCATGGCTTGACCTATTAGATAGACTGATGATTTTTGCTGGGATGCAGCCCAAGGAATGAAAGCGTAATGAAGTGCGTGCATTCTCTGCGTCGGGTTGAACAGATGAGGGTTCATGCTTGTTTGGAAATGTATGTGTTTCTCATCCACTTCCATATGCACTCAGCGTTCCTCAGGTACGTGTGTTTGTGTGCATGTGTGTGATTATGTATGCTCCAGTCACCATGAGGTGTGACATGGCTGACCTCTCACGTGGTCCAGCAGGCGGGGGGATCGATCAAGTGTTTCCCCTTTGCTCCCAGAAGCCTGCGGCTCGCAGAGCAAGAGCATGAGAGCCGGATTAGCACGCTGCTACACATGCTCTCATCAGCTGGAAACTCAGGAGGGCAGGACACACGTTAGGCACACACACCCACACACACACACACACACACACACACACACACACACACACACACACAGAGTCACCAGTTCCATTAAAATCCAGGAACCCATAGGAAGTTTGAGTGCTTCCTCTGCCAACTGTAGAAGCTAAAGTAAGTTCATGAAGACCAGCCTCATGAATATATACTCAACATTATCTCAACTCCTGAAGGACTACTTTTTATTTTAAATCAAGAATGACCATGACCACAAATTTGAATGAATACCTTTGGCCATAAATGTGAACCTCATATTTTTACAATGCAGATAAACAAACTTAGAAATGCAAAAGCATTATTGAAGATCTGAAGAGCCTTGAGTTCTTTCAATGTTTACACAAAACAGAGGGTTTTTTATTTTTATTTATTTATTTATTTATTTATTTATTTATTTATGTGGCTTGGGGGTCAATAATGTGAATTATAGACAGTAAATTTTCTGGAGGAATGCTAACTGGATTTCTTTCAGTTGGTGCTACATTAGTTTGCGGCATCTCCACACCATGAAATGTACATTAAGTAAATGACATTGTCCACTGTATGCACTTGGAACTGATTGCTAACGTGAGCCATTATTCCGTGGTAACTCACACTAGTGCTGATGACCTTAAAATCTATATGATAAATCTGTTTTTTCCTTCAAACAGACTATCTGAGCACACTAATCACAGCTCATATATAATTTGATTAGATTAGCTACTTTCCTCTATAATCACATATTTCGAGTGGTCGTCCACTAAAAAGGTTTGTGTTGTGAAGTCCTTTGACCGGTCGGTAAGACTAAAAAAGCAATTTATAAATATAGTCCATTTATCATTTCTTGTTATCTATCCCCTTCACACCCTGAACACAAACAGGACAGAAGAGTAGCAAAGTGACATTTTCCACAATAACTCACATCCATCTAATGTGTGCTGCTTCAGTATTAGAAAATCAGCACAATCAACTGTTTGCTGCCTCTCTCTGACAGCTGTTATTACCTTAATCAGCATGCTCCTCGTCCTCAAGCTCCTCTTTGGCAGTGCAGAGCGTACACGAGGAGAGATAATGCTGGCCGGCAAACTCTTTTTTAGTCCTACAGTTAAAAACTCCTTTGATGGGTCATCAAGATCTGCTTCAGTACCAACGATGTGTCAGCTATACGTTGAGAGGTGGAAGCAAATAAAAAGTGCTCTGATGTCCTACAAGGCGTCACGATGCTGAGAGTTTATGGTAAACTGGGGAGAGTTTGTCCTCGCCTCACTGCAAACATTTAGTGAGGCCAGGATTTTATGACTCTTGCTGGTAGGTTTGCTTCATCGCAGTCAACTCAGATGGGACCGGCTCATATCCTTTTACTGAGGTTCAAATCCCCTGGGTCCATACAAATGAGAAAGGAGACTAGGACTTATTTCTCTGGTCATGATTCTCCTAGGTTACACACACATTTTGAACGCAGGACGTAAAGATGGATTGTAAAGATGATATTGCAATTTACAACACCAGCTCGCTGACAACAACGTAACTTTGTCCTGTGTTGTAGAACAAGCAGTCCAGACAAGACTATAAAATTATGCCGATGAAAGTCAAACACATTACATGCATCCAAAACCACAGGCAACGAACGAGATCTCATCAGCTACAGACCATAATTTGTACATACAAATAATGTACTTGTATATTTGGAGGACAGCAAAAAGCACCAATAGATTACTGACATGCTGTATTCAGACTTTCTCCACATTCTGGAGGACTAAACATGCAAAAATTTGATTTTTTGGTCTTGTTCATTTAATATTTTTTGTTGTTTCACTTTTAGTATTGCTCAATAAATGAGATTTCATGCAGAGGCGTTCAAGTGGTGACTTTAACCAAACCTTCACTGGAGCGGTAAAAACAACTGGCACTTGATTTACTAGTCTCAGCATCAGCAGGTACAACGCAACACAAAGTGCCAATTGTTACAGTACATGCATGCTGCAGCGTTGCTTCAGCACCAAGTGCAATTGTTTGGGGAAGCTAGGCAGTAATGGCTGCCGTGGGCACAGTGGGCGGGATGGAATTATCTGGCAAAGTGACAGTGTGTTCATTCCAAATGAGGTGTGTCAGATGATACGTCTGAGACAGAATAAACATCATCCCTCTAGACCGTGCTCAGTGACATGATTAGCTCATTCTTGATAAAGTGCGTTCCATAAAATCAGACCAAATTTTGGTTTGAGATGGTGAAGGAAAAAAAGGTTTTATCTTAATTATATTCCACTATACTAGACAGAGAAGCAGTCGCAACATTCTCTTAATGAAGCTATGAAGGAGGCAATTAATTTCAATTTAACTAATGCTGTATTTACTTGAAATGCAGACAAGTAGAACCCTTGTTCATGAATATGGGGATGGATGAGAAAAGAAGCCAACCGAGGAGAAATAAAATCAGAAAAGAATTTGGCAAGGAGAATTGTCTTTTAACAAAAGTTGCTTTCGATGCCTCTTTCCAGCCTATACCATTAGAGATGGGCTGCATCAGATTACAGCACATCGCCATTACAGGCTTTAAAATTCAACAAGTTACAAGACCCACCTGGACAGCCTCTGTCCTGTGATTATATATATATATACACACATGTACAAATTAGACTAACAAGCCAAGCGTACAGCCATTTACAGTGATCACATTTTAGAAAAATGTGTGCTATGTGTGTCCGTCAACACTGGTCAAAAACTGCACTGAAATATATTTGAATTTCTATTAGACGTTTGAAGACCATGTGTTGAATTTAATCTGTGAATGAGCCGATAACCAGATCAGATTAGGGCAAACAAAAGCCTGCTCCATATCTAGATCTCCGAGCCAGTTCCACTGCTAAACATAGAAACTCACAATGGTTTAATCAACCGTTTGATCTGTCCCCCCCGAGTACAACAATAGTGATAGGAAAAGCCTTGAGGAAACTGGTGGAAGTTATTCATGTCCATGTGTTTTATGTGTGTATGTACGTGCTCTATGTCTCTGACTATGCAGTCAGCTGAACTACAGTCTTTCCATAAAGACAAACAGGGTAAAAACAGACAACCAGAGCTACACACAGTATAGCCTCTATGCTTGACTCAAACACTTCCCATTATGGCTCAGGAGGAGGAGTGACCTGCGTGACCGTGGTTTCCATGGGAACGTAGCTGACAAGGCTTTTGTCATAGCGGGGTGGCCGTGGTTTTAACTAAACTGGGTTGGACAAATGATGAACAGGAGTGGCTGACCTTTGAGCTGTTCTTCTTTGATGAACTTGGTTGTAATAGTTGAGCGGCGGAGCCTTCGTTGTGGTCAGCTGCACTTTCAAAAATAAACCACTAACCAATAACAGACTGCTAAATGGTGGCAATGTCTGGGGGCGTTCCACTTGCTCACCTGACTCTGGTGGCTAAAAGTGGAGATAGCAAGTTTATTATAATTGGGGAGAGCACAGAAACCAGCTCATAATTCCAAAAAGCTGCCAAAATAAAGAAATTGTTAAATGTGTTTGTATCTTCTTCAGTCAATGAAAAAAAGGATGTATGCACGAGAAAGGAGACAGAAAGGGAGGAAGAACGAAAGGAACAAACTTAAGAAGACAACAGTGTAATGTTGGTGTGTGTGTGTGTGTGTGTGTGTGTGTGCATGTTGCAGCAGCTATAGGACAGAAATGTCTAATTACAGGGTCTGAGGGGTAGAGAGTGGTCTGTCTGTAGAGAGAGAGAGCCAGAAAAAGACAGAAACACCAAGTGTTGACTAATAAATCCAGCAGATTCAGCTGGCTTTACCTTCCTGCACGGCTAAATGTCTTTTCCCATGCCTAGGCGTGCATGCATATATTGTGCGTGCTGCAGTTTGCATCGAGTGCAACGTAGAAGAAGTTCTAACTATCAGAGCACTAAACATTTAATTTCCAAAGATAATAATCCTCACATGATATATTGACCTCTCTCTTGGTGAAACGTTGGTTTGGTGCAGATAACGCATCATGTGGTGATACCGGTTTCACTTTCCATCCAGCACACAGATCTGTGCCAACTGCTCCTGGCCCATTTTCCCCCGTGTGGTTTATTTGGCTTTATAGACGATTGATCAGATAGTCCGTCCAGGCCCATTCATCATCTCAGAGTTGTGACACAGCTCGCAGAGGGACACGGAGGGTAAGCATCGGTGCTAATGTTGTATTCAAAAGGTGGCTCGACGTCGCTGTGCATGAACAGATATGAGATGCCAATCGATAGTCCATTTGTCAGACCAACAGTCCAAAATGTCAGCAGGCCATTTGACACAAAGAACAAAACGAAGCAGAGGAAGAAATGTGACAATGACCCCACCTCTCATCTCCCTTTCTGTTGTGTTATACACCAGCTAATATTCATTTAATCTCCATTATGTTTGTTCCCATTCAAGAGAGACAATTACATTCAGCCAGACCAGCGTGAGCTCCTCCTTTCCTAATGCAGGCTAAAAACTCAGCTGTCCTTTTCATCCCTCTCTATGATGATCTTTAATCTGTTCATTCTTGATTATTAAATCATAACAAGATTAAGAATCTACAATCCTGCGGCTTTGTGAGTCTGTACTCTGGCATAGGTCTGAGTAATAAGGAGAAAATATGATCACACTTTTTTTTTTTTTTTTGATTGATGTCAACATTTATAATGATTTCTCACTTGACATTGCTGCCAGTTTAAAGACTATCCTGATAATGACTGAAGCCTGAAGAAACCAGAGGGTTCATTTGATAAACTTAAAGTAAAAAATACAATATCAGAATGCAAACATGGCTTGTTTTAGAATATATTTTGTCATAGAAGAACAGATTAAATATCAAAATGTAAACATTTAACTGCGCATTGTCATCAATGACTGAAGTAGACCTGATCCTAAAAACTATATCCAAAAATCTGTTTCCACTGCTTGATGGCAGGAACATGATACAACTGATACTGAATGTGATAGGCTGCCAGATTCATCTCTATCAAGTAAAAATGTCAAACGTAATCAAGTTACTAAAATCACTTTTTTCAATGTAGACTATATCAGAGTTATTTTTTCCAAAAGCAATCCTCCACTGTATATTACTCATAATAGGGCTAGAAAACGTGGGATAAACCATTGCAATTCTGGGAAACAGCTGACTTTACAGAAAGGCTGACAAGTTCCCGGTTCCCAGTTAATTGCTCCCCCTCAAACATATAACACAACAGTATCAGTTCTCTGTCCACACAAGGACAGGCAGACACGGAGGAAAGCATTCAGCTGTTACTTTACTCCAATTTGGGGTTCTCTCTTCCAAATAATCCATCTATGTAATTACCCATTCATGAAATGAAATCGCACACCTTGGGAATATGCATGAACATCAGAATGATGTTCAAGCATATGATCTGTTCACTGGACACGTAACAGAAGTAATCCTGACCACAGAACAGCTCATCACCCATTGTAAACAAACAGAACCTCCTCCGGCGATGAAATTCACCAAATCGGGATGTGTTGTTAACAGCAGTGTATTCCTAGAAATCACTATTCAGATATTCTCTGACAACCATTTGTTTCGAACTTTGAGAGACTTACCTTTATCGCAAAGGTTTTTTCAAACAGCGATCTCAAGAACACAAATGCAGTCTTACTTCCTCCCATATTAAAGTGCAACTTTATTACTAAATACATGAAAGTTAGAGTTAAAGACATTGCCAAGACACAAGTATTCATGGTGGGAAAGAGGATTCCTTTTTTTTTGTCTTTAGGTTTTTTTATATATTTTCTACCCACCTCTCGCCCGTTGACAGCTGGGATAGGCTCCAGCCCCCCCCGCAATCCCGAAAGGGATAGTCAGTATAGAAGATGAATGAATGAATATATTTTCTATATTTCACTCCTCACATCACTCCAGTTGGTGCTGAAGCAAGGTTATGTAGAATACTGCAGCCGTGTTTATGCGTGTTTTTACATAACTTTAAAGTTACTAATGTTGATATTTATGGTGGAACATTGTGATTTCAAGATTCAATTATTTGCGTCTTTCCCTGTCTTACCTAAACTCCATTTCCCATAAGGCTTTCTTTGTTTATTTTGTAACTGATCTACGGCCAGGCCTGATTAATGGCTACTAGGGTTGATCTCTTAATGATGGAGATGATTTAAAGGACCTGTCTCTGAGGCGACCATTATCTCCATCCCGCAGACTGGTGAGTTGTCACGTTGACAGAAGTGGCCAACCATTATGGGATGGGCGAGTGGAGCGACCCAGATCAGTCATCTGTCTTCTCTCTCTTTGATTCTTTTTTAACCATGTTAATTATTCTATAATTATTTGTTTATTTATGTATGTATCCTTATTTTTGTTTTTCTTAAGGACTGTACTGGCTAAAGAGGTTGTCCTGGTCACTGCAGCTGTACTTGATTCACTTAATTAAAAAAAATCCAGTGTCAACTTTGGTTAAGATTCTCAGACATTGACATGTTTTTGGAAATTAAATGTCATACATGCAGTAGATAAAAGAAATGTAAGAGGTTTTTTTTGCTTTGCTTTTTCTTCTCTGTTAAAAATAATTATCCCCTCAGCCAGGCAGGGCCACTTTGATTAACTGTGGAGGCAAGATGGGGATGAAAGCCGAATAGGAGGAAAGAAAGGGACAGCAAAGGAGGAGGAGACAGGGAGACGAAGAGCCAAAACAAGAGAGGGGAGGTGAGAGTCAGAGGAGAGGGGCTGGATTTGAGAGAGGACGAGAGGAGAGAAAAACAGGGGAGAGCAGGGGGATGAAAAATGGAAGGGGAAAGACAGCCTTGTGTAACTGTGAGACAAAGTGCAGTTGTGCAAGGGGGTTGGCTGGAGGCAATTAGGAGAAACCATAGCCATCACCCTCATTAGGCTGGTTGTAGGGAAGGAGGAGGGGAGGAAGTAGAGAGACAACAGAGGGGAGGGGGGGGTGACAGAGGAGAGGAGAGTTTCACTCTGACCAGTGTACCTCCTGCTTACAGTATCATGTGGTCTCAGCTTGTATTTTCCCCTCCTCTCCTTCTGCCATTACCACAGACTTCTCTCAATCAGCCTTATTGGATCAATTTCTTTCTCCAGTGCTCTTCACTTAACCCTCGGACCCTTCATTTTCTTCGCTCATTCCTCTCCCTCCTTCCTCCTCTCTGCCTTCCTTGTTCTCACCTCCGTGAAGATTAGAGGATATCTTTGTTTCTGATGTCTCTCCTCTTGACATCCACAGGAACCACAGGGGGAAGACAAGCCTTGAATACTTTTAGCCTTTTCTAACTCTGCTGTCTCCCTCCTGTGCTGGAAGACAGCTCTTTGACAGGACTTGTGCCGTGTGACCACATCCTGAGTGCTCCAGAGTGCGATGGGGACTTTGAAATAACAGCAGCACTGACTAGAAGAGCCGAGGTCTCTGATAAGACGATGCCTGTGTTTTCCTTTAACTTCAGTTTTGTAACATTGCAAATGCATGATTGTGATTGTTAATACAATGCACACATATTTTTTTCTTCTCATTGTGACTATTAAGATCAATACTTGACTTTCTTGTTGGCCCTTGTTTCTATTGTCAAACAACACCAGAAAAAAGAAAAAAAAAACTTCAAAGTGGGGGAGATTTGGAGTGAAGGAGGGTAGAGGACAGTAAAGCAATTAAGGAAATGGTGTAATTTGAGACAAGCTGACGTACTTTATGCAGTATGGACACGAAAGCCTGCCATGACCTGGCTTACAGTGACAGAATAATGCATGGAGCAGAGGCATCGAGGTGTAACTTACAGCCAGCTTATCGGGGCTCTCATACACAACTCAGCAGTGGTGGTAGCGTTTACTGTAACATCACAACATGAGAAACGGAGATGATGTGATCAAACGCAGACATCCGCCCAAATGATCGTCTCTGTTCTATAGTGCACAGTATGTGGCATTTTAGAAATCTGTAGCAGTGTTATTTCTCTGTTCCTCATCAGAGGCTATATAAAAGACTAATTCCTGGACATTTACTCCTCATGGTGAATGAAACAGCTCTCATAACTAAAAACAACCTTGGTATACTTCAAATAAATCTTAATATACAGTAGCAAACATCACAATCACCTTGTCAAAGCATTTATAACTGTATGTTTGGCACTGTATACAACCTCTTAAATGCAAGAGCATCTCCAAACTACAAAGCAGGGTTGTTTGGCAGTCCTATCTTCAAAACAGCAATTTCAGCGGTCGTAGCCCAAAATGTCATTTTGACTAAATCACATGGACCGTGATGTTCACATGCATAAACTTTCAAGTCTTGATAGCTCATGAAGCATCAGGTTTCAGTTAAAAAATGCATTCATTAATCTGGAAAAAGTGGTACCATGCGAGGGTTGTGCCTTGACTTTTTTGAGACAAAGGCGGCAATGGCTGGAGAGTGTGCGCGGCCATAGGGATTTAAGTCTTATCCCAAGACGGAACAAAAAGATGAAAAACATAAACTGTGAAATCAAAATGAAAAAACCTTCTGTATGACATGGACCAACAGATATGAAAACACACTGAAATGTCAAAGCCATTTGAAGACTCATCTTCTGTGTCAGAGCTGAGGGAAGATGCTTCCCTGAAATGCCAGAGTCAGAGGATGGCACTGCGCATTAGCGGATCTTGTTTCACACACAATTAGAACACTTCACAGGCTCCCCCTTACATGCTCCATGAAGCACACACATATGGGTATGCAAACACACACAAAGCAGCACAGAAACACAGCCATAAGCAAATACACACACACACACCCAAACACAGGTGGTCAAACAGATATTCACATGCACACACATGCACACACACACAGTGAATTGAACTCATTAGTGATCAGGCATATTGAAGTAATTGCCCTGCAGCCAGCCAAGGTTCATGACCAGGTGAATAGATTCAGGTGATCTCCATGTCAGAAACTAGCTGGATTCATGCCTGTGAGAGTGTGTGCTTGCATGCGTGTGTGTGTGTGTGTGTGTGTGTGTGCTTGTAAATATATACTGTATATGTGTGTGTCCATCAGAGGCAGAGTCCTATCCAGTATGTGCATTATGTATAAGTAAGTGTGGAGCTGCAATGATTCTTAAATGAATCAATAAGTGCATCAATTGAAGATTAATCAACTATTTTCATAATCAACTTATGGTTTCTATCATTTTTCAAGCAAAAGTGCAAAGCAATCCCTGGTTTCAGCTTCTCAAATGAGAGGATCATCTGCTTTCCTTTGTCACGTATGACAGTAAATGAATATCCATTCTTGGATTGACTATTTTTATTGTCTTCGTTGTAACACACACTGAACGCAGACTGTTCAAACAGCTTCTCTGGGGGTTTTTGAAAATCGTTCAGGGAAATGTGGTAAATCACGAACTGTCAAAGAGGTCCCCCTGCCAGCCTTAGATTGTATCCTTCAAGAACCTGCTCTTTACTGCATCTGCTGCTCTGCAGTCCTCTCAGGCTCCATACCATCATAATACAGGTGAAATATTAAGAGGGTTTCGCTGCTTGCTCTCTATTAAGAAATTGGGACCTGAGGGCAAAGACAGAGGGGGAGACTCTCTCTAGCCTCTGTGTAACATGAACCGCAAGATGTAGGGGCCATGGCTTAGCTACACCTAGCTGTCCCTGGTGAATAATGCATGTGAATGGGGCCCCAGGCAAGCCACAGTTCTCATGTGTGGTCACTGCGCTGGGGCCAGAGGCCTGGCGTCGAGCACTGATAGGGTTTCACCTGGCATCAAGGGTTATCTGTTGATCTGAAGTCAGTGGGTGAGCTGACCAGCACTAGGGTTTCACCTGGCGCCAGGGGGTTATCTCGCTGACATGGAGTCAGATTCAAGCATGACGGTGTGGAGTGTCCCCAGATTTAGGATAAGTGGTTTTGAATGCAGGTGGAATCCCCTCAGGAAATCAGTAAGATTGCTTTGAGTGGCCAAAATTCAAAGCAGACAAGAAGGTGATAATGCAGATGACCATCACTTCAACTCTGACCTCTCTATCACACTGTGAATCCCGTTTGCATTGATACAACTGAAGGCCACTGGACACAAGAACAGGGAAATTTTGCTTAATGGTTGCCATGATGGTGACTGTGGTGTTAATGGCACCACTAATAGCAATAACAACAGTCCTGGTAATGAAAATGGTAATAGAAATGATTGTGGTGATGATAATATTGGTGATTAAAAAGTGTTCAGATCAATAGCCACATGAATGTTTCTTTTTAGTTTTGCTCCATAGACGGTAGATGATCGCTTTAATAAAAGCGAGGCAAATCTACTCGTGACTCATACATGTTTTGGCTCATTAGCCTGCCATCCATAGCACACACACACAATTCTGTAGCTGTACCAGGGACAAGTAATGACTCTCCATTAGCTGTCTATCAAATAGACTACTTCCATTTGTCTTTTAATTACAAAGACTGATGGATAAAATGTCATTTAATGGGTACAACTGAATACAATGATGCGCATTAGAGTTCAGTGAATATTAATTGATTCATCTCAGCAGGGTTTGCCGGTTTGTTGAAGCATCAATGCAAAAAAAAATGTGGCTTTTTAATATATCTTTAAAAATAATACAATGGACTGTAGCTGTGTTTCTTGTTTTCACTTCTGCTCAGTAGTCACGCTTTTTCTCTCCCTCCTCCTTTTCCATTATCCTCCACTCTGTCCATCACATGCTGTTCACTGAACTCATTCCCTCCCTCCTCCCTTTGAATAGCACTGCATTACATTCTAATAGCGCTCGAAAAGACACACTACCCAATAACTTGAGTCTGTGCAAGTGCCATTTATCCTTCCCCCTGCATCTTAAGAGCTCAAACAAATGTCTCTGCAACAACATTAAATGTGATTGGCTAGATAATCAAAGCCTAGGCAAGGGTGGAAGAAGTCGTCCCCATTTCATCATCGACGACAGTTGTTTTTGTCACGGTTTTGTGCATTTGTAGTATCTTTCTGGTGTAATATTTGACACACACACACACGCGCACACACAGAGGGATACCGACATATAGAGGCAAATCGCCCACCACACTCACAACCACAGACAAAAAGACATAGAAGTACGAACACAATTTTTCACACGCTTGCGAGCACGCGCGGGCACAAGCGCAGACCCACACTGAAATACACACAAAATTGAGGTTGCCAAAGCATAAAAATGCCAAACCTGTTCAACATCATTACTTGTGCTGGGTTATTAAACATCCCCCTAACAGACTTTCACAATAATATGTCAACACCATCAATCAAGACTGCAAACACAAGACTCTGCCTCTCACTGGGGTTCAGAGCAACTTCAGCCAGCCAACAACTTAAGGTATTTGTTTCTACTGGCTTATCCCAAATAATCTAATAGACCTAGGAGGAAGCTAAGCCGCAATGGGTAAAGTAGACTCGCCTACAGCAGCACCACACATACATTAGGAGAAAAGAACAGACCATGAGGAACAGTACACTGACGTTTTCTTGGGAATAGTTCAAACATGCATTCTTGTAACTGTATGTACTCTTTGATTTATTTACTTGATACTCTAAAACTAAAGTCTCTGCCTCTTCAAAGCTGCATCATCTGTGACACTTTAACCTTTCTGCCACTGTATTCAACAAAATTTGCTATTCAAGGACTAGAGAACATCAACTATACAAGCTATAAAGGAATTTCAAGAATAAGAGTTCATCTATCTGAAAAATAGGACATTTCTTTTTTATTTCTCTATGAAAAAGATAAGTCTGATAAAACAGAAGCAGGTACATCTAAAACTTTACACATCTCCAGAACTTCAAGATAACGGAGCCAGTGCTCGATGGTCAACTTAAACTTTGAACTCAGCCGAACCTGGATGCTCAAAGTCTCCTTTGAACAGACACTTCTTTTTTGATCAAATGTTTTATTCTCATCCTGCAAGAAAAAGAACTGATCATCACTGCACCTCCTCACAAGCTCAAAATGCATGACAAGTCACCACAGAGAGGTCGGAGAAAATTTATAGGAGAGAATCAGGAGGTTGACAGTTTGATGTCGCACCTCAGACCACACCCAGCAGTTTTTTAGTCAGTGACATGACTTTGTCATTGTAACTAAACTGAAGCAATGAAAAAGTTACAGAATGAATAAAATACATGACTGCTGCTACCTAGCACCAAGAGAGTTATATATAAAAGATCCAAAAATGGATTTTCCACATGCAGCAGCATGTTTAGTCCTCAATAGTCTATAGGCCATAGCCAAAGGTTTTTTGTCTTTCCTGTTTCACTAGTAACTATTTAAAAAGGGACCAATCAGGTGTTTCCTTCTTTAATCGGCTCAAAAACAGCAGTAACCATCACCAACTCCCTGTAACAGTTCTAATTATCATGTTAAAAAACAGGAACCACATACTGTAATGCAGTACATATTAGGACTGGACAAACAGGAGGGACTCCAGTCACATATTATCTGATGATGGTGCCTAATGGAGACAACAATTTTTAAAGTTTTGTTTTCTTACTTTTCTTTTTGTGTAGCCAAACTGATGTTATCTCCATACTTCATACACACACAAGCTCAGCAGGCTGTGTTGTTACAGGAAAGCCTCCTCTGCTGTGTGCCCGACAGTATGTGTATCTGTTGCTGGTATTTGTAAATGTACTTGCAAGACATGCCCTGTGGTATGATGCCAAATAAATGCTGTTGACATGCCTAACCCTACGCATTATCGAACTGTAATGAATCACTGAACATTTACTCATTAATCTACATTATGGGGCAGGCTACTACACATGAGCCAATAAACACATCTGTTTTCTAACCATTTTTTCTTTCTTAAGATATGTTCCCTCACATTGCCAATAGAGTGAAAAGAGATCAATCAATCAATCAATCAAACTTTATTTATATGGCACTTTTCATACTTAAAAGCAAGACAAAGTGCCTCACAGAGGCTAAACACAACAAAGAAGAAAACCCAGCCCTCCCGCCTCCATAAATACATACAGAGACATATAGAGACACACACTCACAGACACGCACGCACGCACACACGTGCACACACCCATACGGACAAGGCAAGGAATGAGCCACCTTTGGGGTCCATCCACACTGAGAGGGCCCGGTCCATGACTATGGAGCGCCACCTGAGACCACCCCGAACCAGGCAGACAGGACGCCCCACACCAAGGTGCAGAGGCCTCCAGCCATCCGGGCCAGAGCCGTCCCCATCAGTAGACCAAGAGCAGCTCCCAGTGTGGGGGGCCCCCATGAGGAAACACTGGAGCTTGAAACCAAGGGACTAAGACATAAACATAAAATGAAATAAAATGAATAAATGAAATAAATAGTAATTAAACATGTCGTTAAAACATGCAACTAAAATAAGATTTGAATAAAGATTAAATATGATAAAAAGCCTGATTAAAGGAATAAGGTAAATCAAACAAATATTGAAAGCCAGATTAAAAAGGTGGTTCTTGAGCCTCTTTTTAAAAACATCAACAGTCTCTGCGGCACTGAGGTTCTCCGGCAGGCTGTTTCACAATCGGGGGCCATAATAACTAAAAGCCGCCTCCCCGTGTGTTTTAGGTCTTACTTTTGGAATGGTTAAGAGGCCAGTGCTGGAGGACCTCAGGGTCCACGAGGGTTGATAGGGTAAAAGAAGTAAGTAAACAAGTATCCCCTTTATTCCTGTAATATCGTGATATAAGAAAGTCTCCATAGAAAGCAAAATAAATACTTCATATAAATTCTAAATATATAGTAGTATATATAGTACAGTATATAAATATCCTGATATAAATTCTAGGTCATATCGCCAACCTGTAATTCATTTCTTTTCAGGCTGTTGTTCCCATTGCTCTGACCAGTGCAATGTAACTGATGAATAGGTCATCCTCACACTGCTCTGTGTACTGGTTACTAAATGAGGAAATGCACAAATAACGTATGTGAGTGAGAGAGCCAGTGAGAACGTAGAAGAGTGACAGAAGGAGCGAGTGAGTAATGAGGTGGAAGATGGTGAGGCACCGTCCTGATCGGGATGGACCAAAAGAAAGAGGGAATAAGTGACAGCGCAGAGCTAATGCTTCAGACTATTTCCTCGGGCTGTGCCACTTGGGAATGAGAGTCTGCGGTAATTCAAATTGAAATGAAACTAATATGCCAGCAAATAAGCCAGGCCCACAATACTAATCTACTGTATGCACCAACAAACAACATTAGTGCTCTCCAGCAGTGAAACAACACAGAGAGAGAGTAAATGTCTCATGCATTAGCATCAACTATGAAGAATTATGCTGAGCGACAAATGAGGGTGGCACGGATGAATGCTACTTTGATGAGTGCCTTCGGTTTTACCCTCAGAATAAAATCCAGGGGGACGGGTGGGCAAGTCAAATCCACACATGGCTGTGTTTCTCTGTGCTCCATGTATACACCTTGGTGTGTGGCACTTTCTAAGCAGCAGAGACTCCTCAAATTGCTAGAAATGTACCACAAACAGAGGAAGAATGAAAGATAGTGACAAGTTCTTCATCTGGTAAACAACTGTGAATACCTGCAACATAACTAATATGAATATGCACAATATGTGTGCCCCATTTTTCAACGACATTTTAGAATATTTTAAGGATAATTTTTAGATTTAGATTCCAGGCATTAGATTATACTTCAGTGGTTCAGGCCTTGCTACAGCCATGTGATTATATGGCAAATGCAAACAATGCTTGAAGGTTGTTTGAATGGGAGCTGTGGCAAAAATGCTGAGTCTCGTTTCCAATATATTCTACTTTTTATTAATTTATGTGCAATCATGGGAAACAAAGGTCATATGCTACTTTTGGCCTTTGCAGAAATGCTGTGTTTGTTCACAAGGACATTTGTGGTACACTAAACACAAAAGAGATCTGAAATAAAACCACACCGCTAAAATTATCTCCACCAACCTTCCTTTCACAGTCTGGAAAAGTACAAAGCTGACACATTTAGCACGCAGCCCTTGTAGTGAAAGGTCATGCAGCCTATATGGGACTAAAAATATTGCCTTCAATCACATGAATGAAAACATAAGCTACTGCTGCTGCTGCTGCTGCTGCTGCTTTGATCTTCCAACAGTTTCAGAGGGATGCAACACAGGGATGAAACACAGCATGGTATGATCAAAGCAGGTCTGCATACACACAGACAAGTTTGTACATCTGCATCCCTCTTTTGTGTGTCTTTGTGTAACTGTGAATGTGACTATGACACAGAAATACAGAGACACAGGAAAAGACAGGGAGGGAGGCAGAGGGGAATCCTTGGCCTGTGAATCAGGCCTCTACTTTGCATCAGCCAGTGGTTTGTCAGCCACGCACGCTCATCAAGGGGGTCTCAAATAAACAATGACGTACGCATGCAGGCAAAATTGCAAGATGAGCTTTTGTTTAGCCACACAAACACACACCGAGGACGAAGCAAGACCTCAAAGAAGCTATTCCTCAGTCGGATGTTTCCCTGAATATCATCATCGAAACATCTCTGCAGCAGTTCAGTGGATATCGCTTCATTTGCACATTAGCACACATATAAGTGCAAACAAAGATGTTTATCTGCACATACAAACAAAAATGATGCACACAATAATGCGCTCTTTAAATTCAGTGCAACCTGAATGCAAACACAACACATACCTTATCATATATTACAGTATATCCCACTTCAATTTGCCTCTTTTGTTCTGCCCCAAAGCCATTTCCTTTGTGCATTCAACAGCATGAAGCAGTGACAGAAACTGAGGCCATTTGAGTGTGTGCACCATGGAGGAGAATGAAACACATCTGATGGATATTAGGGCTCGCACTCTATGGCCGGGCTTGACTGACAGACTCTGATGGACTGGTGCCATGGAGGCAAATGAAGTAATAAAGCTATAAAAATGGACTTGCTCTACCTATTCATGCTATTACTGTCTCTAACATGGCTCTGTCTATCACTCTCGATAAGATGAGCGCTGTGTTAGGTGAGCCCAGCTGGCACCGTGGCAGGACCCATAAGGCTCCTCTGATTTTATGGAACAGTTGTGCTAAATCAAAGTCTATGGCAGTGTATGAGAGGCATGGTATTGAATGCACGCTCCTACACAATTTACCATACAGAATTATGTATTCATCTAGATATGGATACAGTTTCCAATCACCCATCCCTGATGCATTTGTTCTATAATTCCACCCACGTCAACAAATAACAAAATCGCTACTGGATGTACTAAAACGTAACCTGCAGTTTTTTGTGCCAGACACCACCACTGACACTGGTGGGTACCACACTTGTGGACTACCCCTGTTCAGAGATCTTACTCAACCTTCCAGCATATCTGTTTGTTGTTGTGTCACTTGTTTTTTGCCACAGACACAAAATACAATTCTGAAAAGTTAAGAAAAAAGCCTGTTCCATGGCCATGGTACAGGACAGGACACAGCAAGGTTGTACATCAGCAAACATTGCCTTTTGCCTGCAAATTGAGCAAAGTGCTGTTAGATGTTAGGTTACTGTACTGTTGCAGTTCTAATGTCTATCTGTAATCAGGTAAATACTCAAAATGGACAAATTTCTTGTCTGTGTGGGTATGCGACTCAATGATCTTAAGTGAATGATCTGATAAATTATTATTTTATGTCTTTTATAAGCCTTTTGTAGTTCACATGCATCTCTAACATACCTAGCGTAATGTATTGCTGTATTGCTTTGCTGAATATGTTCAAATAATTGGAAAAACTGCAATAGTTTGTGGTACAGATGATTATTTAAAGAACACTAACTTTATTTTAAATGGGTCAATGCAGTAACAAATAATAAAGATGCACATAAAGGGATAAAGAAAAGGCAATTACATTTTTAAAATTGAATGAATCCAATGATGGGGATGGGAGACAGAAAAATACTCGAGCAAGGAAAAACACTTTTTCATGTTACGTGCTCCGGAGTTTGTGTTGACAATGTGTCAACCATCACAGCTACAATCTGCCACTTATTTACATTTCTCAAGTAGAAAAATCGACTGATTGAACAGTATCACAGCTGGCAGACATAAACTAACATCTAATGACTCATGTCACCAGGGATTGTCCTGGTGGTTCAAATCCCAGTCAAACGTGACGGCCCAAATTTTTGTAACATTACCATGAATTAGTATATCCATGAACAAGCAAACTTCACTTTGCTTTGGAAAGCCTGACAGCTTTTAAATGTCACCTAAGTGGTTAATATTGCTATGAGAAGCACGCTGGACCTCTGAGTCAGTTGTGTCCTGGAAGATTTCAATTTCCCAGTCAAATGGGAGGAGTTCCGGTCAAATATTATCTGTTGATGGACCCGATTTTCCCATGTGTCTAAGTGACTAACGGGGACAACAGTTTTTCCAGTATTGAGCAGGAGCTCTGCTGTCAGCCGCCGTTTAACAGGCTGCAGTGTGATCCCTCCGTGCTTTTGTGCACAGTCAATGTACATTCACTAAAAGTGTTTATTTTTGCCACTGACATGCTCAGACCACTCTTATAAGTGTCTGACAAAATTATGGACAGGATCCCTGATTAACCAGAATACCAGAATACCACTCTCACCAAAGGCACCAGACTCCATTTACAGCAACACTACTTTTATCATCTAAAAACACATGTCATTCAAACATATCACAACACATATCATCAGCATGGCAGATAGTTGTGTGATGTAGCTTTTGTTTGTGAGAGCTGTCCAACAGTTTTCAGTTACGGTGTTGGTTATCTGCTACATCCAATGATCGAGCCCGGCTGAGTCCACACCATCAATACATATCTAATAGTAAGATTGTATAAATATGATCTTACAGTATTTCTTTTGAAAAAACTCAAGATATTAAGAATTTATTTAGAAACAACGACGGTCCTATTGGCAAATTTCAAAAAAGATTTCTTTTCAACTTGAGAAAATCATAAAAATCATTTTCATAACAGAACTTGTCAAATCTGGTACATGTGTGCATGCATGCCGGTGTGTGTGAGTGTGTGTGAGAGAGATTACAGTGAGGCATTCACGCAAGTGGACAGGATACCCCTGTTCATATTACAGGCGAGGTTTCCATACACATATACACATTTTCCACAAAGACTTTTCCACAACAGTCTCTCTCTCTCTCTCTCTCTCTCTCTCTCTCTCTCTCTCTCTCTCTCTCACACACACACACACACACACACACACACACACACACACACATTGAACTGAGAGACAGAGAGAAACATTTACATACTGTACACATGCATATTCAGATTAGCCTTGTGTGGCAAGAAACAAATGCTCAACATAGAAGAAGTGCAAGAGGAGCTGCTTTGTGAAATAGCAATGACAGAATAATATGTTTTGAGGTGTGACGGTACACAAAATTCACAGCGTAGCGAGCTCTGACCATGTGCTTCAATTCTGTTTTCTCTTGAATGAGTATGGTTGCATTTCCACAGCAATACACACTGCTATAGCGTTAGCTATTGGTTTGGCACGGTCCAAATCAGTGAGAGGCTGTCTGAACCCTGTGGGGATCTGTTTTTGTCTCGTTCTGCTAATCAGCATATTTCCTTGATGCCGCCGTGAACAACATTTTAAGTGTTTCCTCAGACATACCCAACTGCAGCTGAACAATATAGGCGTACAGTTTGACGCTAATCTTTGATCTAATTTCGCTGAGAAGGATTCCCAACAATGCAAAAAACATTTAAGATATCAGGTATTTTGAAACTTTAGACGCTCAACTATGTTTATTCGCTTTGCCAAACATGCATCTCCTATTACACACACAGTATGGGAAAGAGCTGTAGCGCTCTCAGTGTGCATGTGTCATCACATTTTTCACACTTCCAGTTGCATGTATGTGTGTGTCAGCCTGGGGTCCACCATACTAGTTGGTGACTAATTGTCCATCAAGTGGTGATGAGGCCTCGCATGTCTATCAGCTCTCCTTTCCTGGCAAATCAATATGCCATCAAGATGAATGCTTAGTAATTAGAAGAGCAACACACATAGACAAATACCCTGCATGTATACACATATGTGAAAAGACACACACAGGCAAAGACAGACCAAGCAGGGCAACCAGACACACAAATATGTATCACAAATGCATGACTGGAGGTCTTCAAGAGTTTCAAAAAATTTTGCCAAAACTGAAATGGAAAGAAATCAGACTTGAGCCAAAGTGTACAATTTACCTTTTCCATGACCAAACAAACAGCTTATGCTTGGTACACACTGCCTATGTGAGCAGTGTGTATGCATTGCAGAACCTCTTCCTTTTCACTTCTGTGCTCATGTTGACAGGTTAGAGAGGCCTCGCAGCCTGCATGAGCAGCACGGCTCACTCATGTCTGTGGCGGTGCATCACTTCTAGGGATGCAGTGTCTCGTGTTTTTTTCCCCACAGTTGTCAGCAAATTATACTGCGACAAAATTATCTGTTGATAGCCCAGGCTGTCACTACAGTTTTAATATCTATATCTGTAGACCATGACAGACATGAAAAAATATCAGGTGAAAGGCATCAATTCCTTCCAGTGCGCACTCTCTCTCTCTCTCGCCCGCTCTCTGATGGCAATGATGGAAATTAGCACTGACACTGTGATATTACCTCAACAAATGATCCATTTTACTTCATGTTTAAGATAAAACAACATGCGTGCTCATACTTAGATGCATATATTTCATAGGCTCTGTGGAAACAAACTAAACGCTGCAGACTTGCACCGCTAACTCAATCTGCTACTCTGCACGACACACTGAACACTACACAGTGTAAAACAGTGTAAAACATATGTGCTGTGTGCAGTTTTCAGGGGCTCTACTCATTTTGGCCAAATATCTTATTTATTATTTTCTTAAAGCACTAACTTGATGAGCAGGAACACCTAAACGTAGCCGTTAACCTCATTAAGTATTTTATTTACCACTTTTATATGCAGTATATCAATGGTGCAAAGTAAACTTTTTCCCATGGTCTTGTGTTCTATCCTAATATCAAATCACAATACATATCAAATCAGCACTCAAGCATCATGATAGTATGAAAGTATTGGGAGATAAGCATATCGTCCCAGCACAACCTGCAAAGAATAATGCTAAGAAATTCAGAAAGTTACAATCAGTAATATTTATCAATAATCAAATCATTCTATCAAAAAATAATCAAAATTAGCGAGTTGGCTAACACTCAGATACTTATAGAAATGTTGATTAATGTGTGTTGTCCTTATAAATACATAAATAAATAAATGAAATGAAATATAGGATCATAATATTGGTTGAAATATTTGGCTGAGTAAACTACAGCACCAACTCAATTTGAGTGAAACATGAGGTGCAGTTAATGAGCCTCGAATCAGTGAATAGAGTTCAAAGTCACTTCTTTCCATTTGTAAGATGACAACACATGTTTGCAAATTCAAAGCAGGAGCGTCAATGGCCGTTTGCATGCTGATGTACGGTTGCAGAAAACCCAGAGAGTGAGAGAGTATGAGGCTGTAACTCAGAGCGAAGAAGAGGAGAGGGAGTTTAAGGCTCTGGGGTAATGGACTGAATCTGTCCCCATATTTCAAGAAAAACATTCTTAGAAAGCAAATGTATACTGATCTTGCACGTGCACACACTCAGTCGCCTCTAAGGCTAGTTCAAGCTGAGCCTCATTCATAAAAGTATGATGGTTTCTCTGCATCCGTCCAGTACAGGCTATGTTCACTTAGTCCTCCATGTGGCAAACCCCATCAGGTGTGCTTCGGAAGCGAGAAAGCCTGGTTTTCTTGACTTGACATGAATTTCACATGTGATGTTGCACATGTTAAACATGTGAAACATGCAGTTTTGGAACATTTTTCATGGTGTAATGTGTGAAACCCATGTAACATGTGTCCACATGTAACAACATGGTACCCATGATACCACATGTGATCACATGGGTTTCACACATTACACCATGAAAAATGTGAAATTCATGTGGTTTTTCTGTAAGGGGTTGCTGATTTTGTCATCTTTTCAGAGACATTTATGCTTCTACCATGGGTAAACAGGCTTTGTTTTATTTTCTCTGTTAATTGTATTTATTCTTGATACAAAATCAGAAGCCCTGCAATCGGCTGGTGACCGGTTCAGGGTGTACCCCGCCTCTCGCCCATTGCCAGCTGGGATAGGCTCCAGCCCCCCGCAACCCTGAAAGGGATACGCGGGTATAGAAGATGAATGAATGAATGAATGAATGAACAAAATCAGAAGTACACTGGGTATTTTATTTTGAAAAATGACCGGATTCTTTAAGATGTTCCTGTGTCAGACTTCCTGTCTGGCTCGATCTGCTCTGTGCAGCTTCAAGCGCCATTTGTCAAAAACAGTGCGTATTCTTCTTAAAGCAGAGCAGAGATGCTTCTGAAATGAGCCGCAGCACATCTGGTGGAATTCCAGAAATTGTCTAGAATATATACAATTTTCTTTAGGGTGATGTCTCTTTTTATTTTTCATTTAAAATTCACACTCTTTTGTACATACTGCTGTTTTTACTTTGCATGCACTTGTTATATTACTTGCTTTACTGATGCTGCTGTAATTTGGAATTTCCCCTCGCGGGACTAATAAAGGAATATTGAATTGAATTGAACTGAATGGCCGCAATTGGCTCTGGCAGCAGCGACCTGAACGCGATGAAGCTGTGCCCTGTGGAATTTATGGCTTAGAGCTTGACATCAGTTTGACCAGATTTCTCACATCATAGCTCTGGTATTAGTCAGAATTGTGTGAAAAACACAGTAATTAGGAGGTCACTGCTGTGATTAGTGACTTGTTGATTACAGTTCACCAAAACCAATTCACTCCACGGTGTTAAAGGACCTGGGACTTAAAGCCTGAGTCCAAGTGACAATCACCATAGTCACAATATGTATATAAAAGACCCAGACTGGTGCCCATCTTTGAATTTATAACCTGGGACACCAAACTGAATGAGAGATTTTTATCTGCTGATTACCTTCATAACAAGATTACCAGCATGTTCAAAAAAAGCCACTTCCCTGGGCCAGATTAAATTAACTGTTTAAATTGAATTAAATTTGGTTCCTCAGCCTCAACTGAATCGGGTCACTGCGGTGTACTTACCATGGATATCAACTATCATTTCACTCAGAGAAACACACAAACGCATACACATGCACATGCTCTTGCATGTGAATACACACACACGTACACACAGCATGCATTATTGTAAATGCCCACATTGATTTGGATGGCGCGATGGTTCTCCTGAGTCTTTGGCCCTTTACTGTGTGCATGTGTGCAAGCATACAGAGCAGCCTGGTACAGCACGCTGGGCGACTAATGAGGCGGACACACAATGCAGCACTATCACACTTCGGAGTGTCATGATTCATTATTTGGGTGTCATCAAAAAAGAGAGGGAACGCACACACTAACACAGACACACACACATACCCACCCTGTGAACTCAGTGCTCTGACTCCATGAGTTACAGTCAAAGAGCAGAATTGGAGTGATGTGTAATTTGATCTTGATGCCTCTCAGTTTAGTGCTTGGTGATCTTATTCAAAGTGCTCCTAACCACATACGTTCCAGCACCGGTGAATTTTTTTGCGTGTGTGTTAAGGTGCAGTTTTGTCACCTTAACCTTAGCTTTCCGTCTCTCCTCTTCCCACCTCCCCTGTCCTCTCTCCTGTTACACGGCATAGCACGGTGCAAGTTCACATCATTATCTTGCTCATTTGGGCTGAAACAAACAAAAAGCTCTCCAGCTCTGTTTTGAAAATGGACGCCTCTCTCTTCAGTTCAAAAACCTAATGCAACTTGTTGTTGTGTGGGCGACAGCTGACAGCATTAGTCGTGTTTGTGTTTGCGAGTGTGTGTGTGTTCTTGCTCATGTTTGTGTGTGTTATGTGCTCTTTGCTGGAGGTGGGATCATCCACGGCAGTCATCGGCGTAAAGTGTTAACCTCTCCAGAGAGGCTGCAGGTCTCTAAGTGCTTTGCTTAGCTACCGCTGCTAAGCAATCAAGAGTCCCCCCAGTCACACAGGACAGCCTGCTCTTCTGGGCTCGCTGCATTATCACAGCACAATGCCGCAAGGACACACTGTCTGATAGACACCTGCTAGTCTTCAAGGCCCACAACATAGTCGAGACAGTCTTTTCATAATACCTGTTCAAAGTCATATCAACTGGAAAAACTAATGCTGACTGTACTTTTCCTCATGATTTCGAGGCTGCTGCTACAGTAGTAACAGTTTTTCAGCAACATGTCACCTATAATTAGATGGTCTGTGATTTACGTAATTCAGGGCACAAAGGCAAAACACCCAGCAGGGATTCTTCTTTTGAGAGTGGTAAAAGCACAACCTCTGACTAAAGCCAACAGTCTTCACGTCATTCCCCCAAAGCCTATATCCTAGAATTATATTAATGTGCAGTTATTGTGCGTTAGTGCTTTAGTGAATGTTCAAAGTCCACATCCAGTGCCAATGTCAGAAGTACTGTGACATTCATACCACATAGCTGTTGAGGAAATTAAGACCCAGCTTGTCATATATAAGGTTCAGACACACACCAACTTGAGTGTTACACAAAAGAAGGAGTGGGCTGATTTTCATACTGTTGAGATAAAGAACATTTCATTGTTGACACAGCTGCCTCCTGACCTTGGAACACAGATAATTTGTCTCAGTCATTATAGCTACTATTAAGAGGTACAGAGTGTGTGACCTGTGATATAAGAGCATGGAAAGAAATGTGGAAGACAATCTGAGGCAGCTTTGGAAGCACAGCAGCTTCAGGGGATTCCCAGGTAGGCAATAACTGAAAGGTGTTCCCACATTTCATTGGTCCACACGCACCTGTTGCTATTACCAGCTATGTTTTTGTGTATAGGAATATCCTCACCATCCTCATCATCCACACTTACTTTTCTTCTCCTTTAAGGTGCATTGGTGGTTGGTAAAAATAGTTTTGTTGCTGGTTTGCTTTACTTCGCATCTGTTTATTTCAACCTTGTCTAGTGTAGCCAATACTGTCGACTCAGAACTGACAAAACTACGCCTTGCCTAGGTTAGCTTATTTCCTCCAAATGCATTTTGTGACATTCAAATTTGTTTGACAGTTAGATGGAAACACAACTGCTGCATTCTAATCTTCATCTCCTTCATGACAACTAAGTGGCCCCTTTTCAACCAAGGAAATAACATAGACTGTTTTCTGGTGCATGGTCCAATGAGAGGGAGGTGCTCTGGGCGTTCAAAGCTTTTATAACAAATGGTAGGTAAATATGAGACATGAGTATGGGTGATCATAGTGCGAAGCTGAGGTCTTCACATATAGTAAGTGGACAGCAGTTTAACTCAGTCAACTTGAATCAAGCTCATTAAGCATGGGAACAACAAAAGGGAGAAAGAATGGTAAATTTATCAGAAACCTGTTAAACAAGCGGAACACAAACTTTCAGAAGTGAGATGTCTTCAGCCAATCTGCCCAGAGTAACTTGCTGCTGACACACTTGGTTTGTTTTACACAGCCACACTTCATGCTATAGTGCTGTAAGTGAACTCACATTCTCCTCCAAAACCTGAGGAAATTGTTGACAAAAGGGTAACACCACATCAATTACAGGGATGTGGTTTGGATCTGTCAAATGCAAAGATGAAGCGCTATGACGGTTAGCAAAATATGCCGTCAGTTATGGCCAACCAAGACAGGAAACACCACAAATTCACTGACCACACCATATCTTTATTAAGTCACAAGCCGAGCTAACACGTATTGTTAAGGCAGATAAAACATGTTTGCAAAGTTAAATATTAACATTTCAATATATTTTTCTATCACAAAATATATTCTTAATGAAGCCATGTTGCACAGTTAAATGTCTACATTATGAAAGTCTATTTTTCATGTTCATAAACTATATTCTAAAGTTGAATAAATAAATCGTTTCTTCAGGCTTCAGTCATTATCAGGATACTCTTGAAATTGGCAGCATTGTCAAATTATGTATTGTTATAAATATCAATATTGACCAGTACGAAAAAACTGCGATCATATTTTTTCCCTTATCACCCAGACCTAATTAAAAAAAATACCACTGCTTGTCTTTCCTCGTGAAAGCCGTTTCTCCATTTCATTTATACTTGTGTTAAGTGGGGTGTCAGTAAACAAAGAAAACCAAAGCCACAGCGAGTACACACATTTATATGCAGTGATGTTTTGGGCAAGCTCAATTTCAGGCAATTTTGCATTCATGTAAGTCTACCACCTGCCTGTGTGTCTTCTCTAACAGTATTTTTACACCTGCGCTTTTTAGCCTGCTTAAAATGAACTCTGGTACGTTTTTCCCCATTGGTGCAATTTGTTCGGGCAGGTGTGAACACAGTAATCATACTCGGGCACAGATCAAAACAACCGCAGACCCTTTGGAGGAGGTGGTCTCGGTCTGCTCCCTAACAAACTCTGGAACGGGTCATTTGTGGCGGGAACATGATCCAACCCAATCTAATCCACCTACAATGGATGTGGATGTGCAAATTTTGCAGTTGCTAGTAATTAGCTGGACACAGTGTATTTGAGCAGTGGAACTCCTTTTTCCTGTGATTAGATTCTTGCTCATGCCCTTGCTCAAACATCTGACCAATGAGTGAAATTAATGTGAACAGGTGGCTCGTCATACTGCATTTTGGCTCGATTGGATTTTTCTCTGTGCAAAAAGAAACTGAACTAAGGGGAAAATGCATCAAGTTCACCAACTCATCAACTGATTCAGACCAGAGCAAACCAACAGTAGGTGTGAAAATGCCCTGAAGTACATTGACTTCTGTGTTGTCAAGGTGTATATCAGCAAGCAGAGTTGAGTCTGACAATGTTTGTCTCTGCGTCTTGCTAAATACTAGATGCTAAAAACATGTTAGACACATTAAAGAAACTGAATGGAATTCAGTTGAATCAACAGACTATCAAAAAAAAAAAAATACTAAACATCACCAGTAATACATGAGTACATGAAGTTGGTCACGATCTCTGGAACAAACACTGCAATGCTTACAGGCATGTCTCTCACAACACTGGCTAACAGAATCGATTCAGCTTACTTATCCATACCTGTCATTTCACTCAGCTCTGTTGTGCTATGTACAAAAATTGATATTTACTCGAGGGACTCGGTGGAGAACAGTTTGACAAGACTACATTCTCCGGAACACACAACATGTGAAATCTAATCATATTCAGAGGATTTCTGTCACCTGTCTTAACTGTGCTGTTACAGAAAGAAACTCAAAAAGCAAGGAGCCTCTTCAAATAGGATTTATATTTGCTCCAGCAGCTCAAGACTGACAGCAGTGACATCCTTGAATTGATCTAGCTCACGATGGCTGTCTTCATAGCTCCTTTATACAGACAACCTGTATTCTGTCACATGCTTGCAGGCTGATGGCAAGCAATGTTCTCTCTTCCCTGACAGAGGGGCAGAGAGAGAGCGAGAGAGAGACAAAAAGACAAAGGCCGTGGGAAAGTTAAAGACACTGTCAATGAAACAGGAATGGGGGAAAGCTAGAGATAATGAGACTTAGCGACTAGAGTCAAGAGGAAAGGAGGGAGAGAGACAAACAGAGAGACACAAATACCACAAGAGAATACAGAAAGAAGGAGGTGAGAGAACATTTGAGAGAGAATGACTGAGATTCAGAGACTGACAGAAGGTTGTAGTGTGCATGTGTAAGAGAGAGAAAAAAGGGGAACATTTATCCAGTTATAACAGTTTATTCACTCCCTTTCCGTATTTCCTATTTTTCTCTCTTTCCAGCAGAACAAAGACACCAATGCTATTGTTGCCCCCTTTAACCCCTCTGTAGTCACCGCTATATTTCTTTGTGGACTAAAGGCTAATGTAAAACCACAAAGTTGTGATATTCAGGCAGCAAGGGGATTCAAAGCCTTCCAATGGAATACCCAACTGGGGCAAGAGCCCATTCTCTAGCAAAACATCTATCCGCTCAGTGTATGTGTGCATGCCTCCTATCACAGCCTACCTGCAGAACATGACTGATTAAGCTGGTGAGCAACTGGAGTCGGACAATTGAGCGTAAGAGCGACAAGGGAAATCCATCATCATGAAAGCTCATGCCTAAGCTTGGCACTAGATAAATGGGCTCAGATGAAGCCCGTGTGTGCTCACTGTGTGTCTGTGCACTGTGTTCCTGCATGTATGTGCATTCTCTATATACATGCACACTCATTGCTTAGGTTGCCTTTCCGAAATCAAAGGAAAGGCTGCTCTTGCTTTTCCTTCTTCGCCTTTGCGAGAGGATGGGGGAAGGAGGCAAAGGGGACAAGAGGAGGTAGCGTAGTGTTTCCTCCCTGTGTGCATTATGGATGAGGTGTGTCCACAGTGTTCGATGAGCCGCTCTCTGATGGCTTGAAGGTGGCCTGCTGGGGTTACCTAAGACTCTGTGTTTGTGTCTTTGTGAGCTTGAGTGTGTGTGACTATGATTGAGAGAGAGGAGTCACCAGGGTCACACCTGCACACTTACTCATAGATAACAAATACCCTGCCTGGGTGTCATTTTTAATTCATTTAAATTTTTAATTGAGTACGAATCAATAAGGGTTTTACTAACAACAGAAAGCTTGGAGTCAGCACAAAGACCAAAAAGTTTTAATCTCTAATGTAAAATGATGGCAGTCAGTGCCAGAGGGTATCATTTGAGTAGAGAAAGACATGATCTGCAATAACAGTTCCAAATACACTTCCTTTACTCACAAGAAACAATATATCCCTAGTTTTATGCATTCGATTATAATATAAACCTAGAAACAGTGTCCTCCGTAGAGAAGAGATGTGTCCAGTGGAGTGGAGTGTCCTGTCATAAGAGTGTCCCTTGGTTGCTGTGACAACATGATGAGGGCCTCTCTACAAACTCCATGGCAACATGACAAACACAACTCCCCATTCATAGAGAAGGAAGTACCTGGTGTGTCGATGAAGTGCGTGTGTACTGTTGTGTGTGTTATGTATTTTCAGCTGAGCTCAGTCACACTGCCACAGTAGATAACAGCTTTTAACACTTTTAAATCCTCTCAGTACTCCTTAGTTCCTTACCCCGAGCATGCCGTACATACAACACTGTAAGTTTACATGGGCGTTTTGGAGTCTAATTATGAGACTAGAAGGCACAGAGAGAATGCAAGCATCCACTAACCAAACTGTTCTTCTACTTGCCATACCAATAACTCAGCACTTTACTTGTCAAGGGACCATTTGTCAACAGCATTTCAGGACATACGTTACAATGTCCGTTGGACTTTTTTCAAGAATAATGGGGGTTGTCTGCACTCATTTTGCCATTGAAGCTCTGTATCACAGTTTTATCAGTAGATTCTCACATGGAAGCTTCCAAATATGACCAGTGAAGAAACTGTGAATTCGAATCCCACTCAGAATCCACTAGACACATCCCTGAGCAATCAGAGCAGATGCTCAAAGCTGGCAACAGGAATGATGCCATTAACTTGTAAATGCAGTATAGTAAATAAATAAAAGTCTTTGTCATGGGAAGCTGCAAGGAAATGTGGTGGCAGAAAACTAATGAGCAGTCATTGCTGTCTTTGGGATGTTCTTAAGCAAAGAACATCATCTAGGTCTGAGTCTGAGGTGTGAAACTGTACAGATATAAATTGCTGGAAACATCAAGCATGCTCAGTTGACTCTTCAAGGTCCGTCATTCCGGTGTGATAACACCAAATTTTACCACTTAGCATGTGACTCAGCCACTCCCAAGTGGAATATAATGAGAGACTGGAGATGGATCAGAAACAAGACGGTGCACTTATGAGTAATTTCCTGTATCTACGTCATGTGGGTGTCGTCACTGACCCACCCCTTTAGGGGACAAGCAGCAGGTCCTGAGTCGACTCACTCCAGTGGGAGAAGTGAATGTGAGCGCAGATTATGACTGATCCTTTCATCCAATTGTCTCTGAGCCATTAATCATAAGCCACATATCTTCCAAACGTCCAGATGCTACAATGGCATTTGTCAGACAGGCAAATCAGGAGAGAATTAACTTTGTTTGAAACGTGTCTCTGTATCAGCGACACATTCTTGTGAGACCTGGATGAAGCACAGAAAACTAGCGCATAAGAACAAGGAGGCAAAATAAGGCACAAACATTACATTACATACATTTGCACATAAAATCAACAATCCATCAGTACTGCAGTAGTGTGTGTGTGTGTGTGTGTGTGTGTGTGTGTGTGTGTGTGTGTGTGTGTGTGTTGGGGAGGGCGCGTGCCCATATTGCAGACAAGAAGTGTATACCATTTCATACCACTGGGGGCAGCTTGTAATGAGCAGTCTTGTGGTCATAGAGCCGAGGAACTAACACTTTGTGTTTTTATATCTCATAACAGCCATTCAACTTAACTTTTCTTCTTCTACAGTTTTACATCAAAATAATAAATAAATGATACTTCGGCCTAACGCAACTTGAGAAAATATTAAAATGTTATCTACAATTTGGCCTCATTCAAAATGTTATTCCACTGCAGATCAAAGCTTCCACACACATATGCCCAATCAGAAACACACCCTCTGGTTGGTCGACAAGTCAGGAACAAAGAGTCTGATTGGCCGACAGTCTCAGCCCAAGGCATCCTGGGATTGCCAGTGGACCGCTAACAACCATGCAAACAACAACTGTTTACTACATGGATAAATGGATAAGCAGTCACAGAGGACATTCAGTACTGCACTTATCATTATGGACATATTCTACAAAATCTCCAAAAAGACTCCAGTTCAAAGCAGGATTACAAAACTTCTGAAAGGGATACGATCATACTGGAGCCCTCATGGGAACAGCACGATGGAAACATTATCCTTCTGGGTGAAAAAAGCATGTCTATGCCATTGGAGGGTACCAGAGATATTTAGTAAGTTATATCAGACATACTTTGATAACTTGTCACATTACTTAATACTAAAACAACAAAACTTGCTGGTTACTGATGTAGGCTACTTTTTAATTTGCCAGAATGTGTCAAATGCAGGTTCAGTTGGTTTGCATAAAATCACATCAGTTTGTTTCAACACCGCTCCGGACCAGCAGAACCAGACACCAACCCAGTCCTACGATATACAGTCTACTATTGTGCCTTGTATGAAAAATGCTGTGTGCACTCTATATCTTACCAAAAAGGGCCAGAACACATGTTCCATCTTTGTTAAATGTATGTGATTTTGTTTGGGGATGAGTGTTGCTTCACTGCACCAGGCTCAGCCACCCCTCACTGACTTCTACTTCTACCTCCAGCAGTTCTATTTTATGGATGTTTAATCAGATTAGTCATTGTTTTGAGAATGATTATTACATGAATCATTTGCCTCCTAAAACTTCAAACTACAGCATTAGAAAAGTTTTGTTAATATGGTAATTTCTCTTTTGTCTTGAATAGGAGGGTATATTCAAGCTACTGCACTGTGCATGCCAGCAGCAGCTTTATGGCTACCAGCCCACACTGGCACAAAACTCTTGCAGGCATTAAATATTGCTTCCAAATCCTTTAACTATGTGTTGTTAGCATGGTAGACTCTTGTTAACCTAGCCGGTGGGACAGAAATGACAACACCTCTGTAATTCTATACACAGGGTTGTAGCTTTTTACGAGGTACTTTTGCATAGCAGATTGCTGGTGTGTGTGTCCACATCTCCAGTATAAACAGTGGAAAGTGAAATGTGCAGAGGGGAGGGCTGAATTGGCAAAGCGCTCCTCAGAAGTATCAGGAGACAGCTGGCGCCATCTCTCTGTTTCTCCTTCTCTCTTTTGCTTGCTTTCTCTCACCACCAACGACGCTTTCAGATTACGTGAGAAACACACTTTCTGACACTCTCTCTCACTGTGTTTCTCCCACCTCTCACCCACTGGTTTTCCTCACTTTTCAGAGCTGTGCTGTTTTCCTGCTTCTTAGTCATCTTGCCCTCTTTTTCCCCACAGTTTGTTTCAAGCCTCTCTCTCTCTCTCTCTCTCTCTCTCTCTCTCTCTCTCTCTCTCTCTCGTCCACAGGTGGAAAATGTCCAGCTGATGCTTTGGCCATAGCCCAGGGAGTTGTTGACTTTATTACCATGGCAGCTCTTTATCACCATGGAAGCCATCTATCGTTGCCATGACCAGTGTCCTATTACCTGGCCCACTTGGCATGTGTGTCCAAAGAAATACACTCTTGCCACAGGAGAGAATTCAAGGGCTTCCCCCATTTACTTTCCTCTAAAGTACAGCTTACTGTAAAGGTTAATTCAGTTAAGGTACACTGAAAATGCAGCTATTTCATGACAAGGATACAAAACCGGTGTTTGGTTTTTAACTCTGACATTACTTTTATATGACTGTGCAGATGCTAAATCAAATGCTTTTCTGAAGGTACTCAGCTGTAATCTAAGCACAGTTACAGATAAGTCTTCTGATAATACAATCTGGAAACTGACCAAATGTAGCATACTGCATTCTCTGCACTTCCATGCTCATCACAACAACAAATCTGGCACTAAGAAGTTGCAAAAGACACAAAATACAACATGAGCTTATCAGTAAACAGTAGTCAGGTCACTGACACATAACAGCTCACAGATAAACATGAGCGGGTGGATGCCAAATGTTCTGTACACACTACCCAAACAGATCCTCAGGCCAAAAACAAGTACATTTTATATTTCAAAAGCATTCAAACACCTAAAAATTTCACACGCACACTCAAGTACATACACGCACAAGTACCTTCCATGGTGCTCTTTCCATCCCAGTACACGCAAACTCACAATAATACTGATCTAACAACACACACATTCATTTCCAAACATGTATAGACACCAAAAACAGGTGCACACATCCTCTCCTACATCCACACAAACACATCTCAAACCAAACTGTTCTTTTTCCTACCGTCTTTGCGGTAAAGGTTGATCTCCACTTTCCTCTCCTCCGACCCAAGAAGGGCCTGCGCCATCTGGGCAATGGCCAGTCGCTTGGTGTCGGGTCCGTACAGGAAGTTACACGTGCACGGCTTCTGCATGATCTCAGCACGTGAGTAGCCACACATGTGGCAGAAGCCATCGTTGCAGAAGATGATGGCGCAGTTCTCCACTCTCGCGTTGGCTATGACGAACTTACGACCTGTGGATGAAACGAGAGAAGCTTACTTTTCACAGAGACACCATCATCCAATTCATGGTACTGTGACAGAGGGACAAATGAACACATGGAAAAGTGCGAAAAGACTTTCAGGAGGTGTGATTAGAGTTTATGCTTAGTCAAAACTGGATTTAATGTAAATGTCAGTAGTGTATGTGTGTGTGTGTGTGTGTGTGTGTGTGTGTGTGTGTGTCCTACATATGCAGTGGAGCTTTAGCCTACAGCAGTATTAGGGCTGTGAGGATAAAACAGAGAACAGCTCAGATAACAGGAAACCACAGCTGTCATCAGTAGTAGCTAATGTTATTAACAATGCCAGCTTTCTAGGCTAGCCTGGGAGAGCGATACCTATGCTTTTCCTGCTTGACAAGCCAAAATGTCTTCCTTAATTTTATGAGGGAAAAAAACTTGTCTCGATGGAAAATAATTATTATGTTAATGCAGTGAAAATATTTAGTTATTTTTAGTTTCATTCCTGCGTTTCTGCTCTCATATTAACACACTTCGAGCATGCATGAGCATTATTTACGCCATTTTCATGGGTATTTCCTGAGAGTCCAGTTTTTGGAACGCTAATTACTACAGAAATCACCTGCACATACAGTAGCAGTCTTGCCAGCTAACAAAGCTTCATTTTCAAACCCAATAAACCTGCAAAAGGAAGCTGTAAAGTTATTCAGCTAAAACATCAAATGAAACGTTCACAGACCTTGTCCCCTTTTACGACACGTGTTAAAACATGTCAAAGACAATATTTCTTATTTGGAAGACACTTCAACACCTGCTGGACACTTCGTTGTAGTTTTCGAGTAACTTCAGCCATCTTCTACCATATCAGTTTCAAAAGAAGTGTCTCACTTTCAAAATAAAATCAAGAATGAAACAAATAACAATAGTATGTAATCCTCATTCACAATTATACTTAATGTAAAACGTGGTTTTACTGTGGATGGTCTGACCACAGCTGTATAATATTATGGCTAGAAATACGTCAAGTCTTCTGCAATTCACCTTGAAGTGTGTGTGTTTTGCATATGTGTGCTCATAATCGTGGTCAAAAGTGTAAACTGCAGCTGCAACCTTGGTCGCTCCATCTCCCACAAAGCTCTGATGTGTGTCTCTCTCTAAACCACTTACTGTGGAAGGAGCCATTTAGCTCCATGGCCTCTGCTCAATGTCAATGGATGATCTGAATGCACTCAGAGAGCTGCTGTTGTGACTGAAAACACACAGATCTGCACAAACTCACTTACCCTACACACTGACTCTTTACTTGCAATACTTTGTGAATAATCTACAAGTCTCCAGGGTGTACAAGATGAATCTCTTATGTGTCTTGTGGGAGCACATACAAACAACATAAATGTGAGCATGTGCATGAGGCCTCTGTGGATGTGTTATTGTCTTTGTGCTGTATCGGGGTGATAGATAGCGCCCACTAAAGGATTTTAAGCTACTGAAGAGCCCAATGTTCCCGGTTACTTCAACTGAGTGCTGGGCCCCACTGTGAGGAATACTGCACTCGTAAATAGTCATGTAAATGGTTAGAGGGAAGGAGGAATGGCTGGTGACAGAAAAGGGTGGGTGAGGTGAGAAACAGCAGGAGGGCTGCATGAAGAATAGATGGAAATGGGATGGTTCCACAGAAAGACTTTGGGAAGGAAGGAAGATTGACAGAACAGGAGATAAATTGAAGAAGGGGTGGATAGAAGATGGGGAAGACGTGAAACAGAAGATAATGAATGGAGGGAGATTCTGGAGAAAAAGATACGGTGGAGTGTGGATATTTGAGAAGTGATCTGTCCAGGGAAGACACAGGAAGAATCCGACCACATTTCTCAGTAATTCAGCTGCGTCGAGTAAACGGACTGGAGACTGTTGTGGAAAAACTAGTCATTTTTTGATGTCAGAACATTTCGCTCTGTGGCTGTGAATCGGTTCAGTTCAATTCAAAACAATTTTGCAAGTGCACTAAAGAACTATACATGACAAACCGAAGCCTATCATAATCACCAAAGTGAGCTGCTTCTCCCTATACTTGAAATTGATTGGAGTTTTGTCAATTAAATTCAATTCCTCTCTCTCTCTCTCTCTCTCTCTCTCTCTCTCTCTCTCTCTCTCTCATCCCCTTGGAAAATGATTGATTGTTGTTGACCAGAGCCTTCCGGAACTTACTGTAAGTGGTCCAAAAGCCGAACCATCCAAAAAATTGTTTCCAAACTAGAACCGAACAAAACCATGGTTCAATTTGATCTGGAATCACCTCTTTTCAGCAGACGAAGGCCTGCTTGGTCCGGAATGTGGTCTGTAATTTTGGTTTGCATCAATCAAACTGAAAAGTCAGAAAGTCCTGCCCAAACATGTTAGGTGTGAAAGCATCCAACAAGCAATGAATCTACCAGAGCATTACCCACAATCCTCCCTTACTGTTAACGCAATGCACACAAACCTTAACCATGTATTGAGGGTCAGTTACATGTAAAGCTCCATCCAGCATGTAGCAGCACCTCATCCTCCAGCAAGCATCCAAAAGCGCTCATATAGTTGTCATAGGTTTATAAAGACAAAAACAATGCTCTCTGAAGCGATAACACAATATTTAATGCGCCGTTTTGAAAAGGATGGGTCGTAAACGTGACAGATTTGAGCATTTAGGGAGATTCAGGATTCCTGCTCGAAGCTGCACTCTGTCTGGTTCTGTCTGCTGAAGTTTTCAACAAAGATAATGGTCACTCAGATGGTCTGGAAACACGTTTGAAAGCCACTAACAAGGCCACATTTCAAGGAAGACATGTCCATTATAATGAGAACAAAGTCTTGAAGACACAGAAAACTATATGTCAGCAGAAGATTGCATGTGGGAGGTGTTCATCAGAGGACTTTTTGCGAGAGGCTCGGATAAAAGGACAACGCCATGACCATTAAACTTTTTAAGTGATATAAATATGTTTACCTCAGCCAGAAGATTATTGTTGCAGTGAACAATCTATGTGAGTGCACCGCTCTCAAAAAAAAAACAGCCTGACACTTTTGGTAATTTCCATTCCATGTTGGGAGATCCTCACAAAGGCTGCCGGTGATAACTCTTCCTCAAGGACTTCAGGCTGTGAAAAGGGAAGCGCACTCATTGCTGCAGTGAACTCTGAGAGAATGTGTTCCTGTAATTGCTTCTTGCTCAGTACGTCAGGCATCAGACCGAGATCACAATGTACCTAAAGCACAGTTCCAGCTCCTGGGAAGCTAGATTTAAGATGTTTGTGAAAGTTAAAGGATAATCACTGCATTTTTAAATGTTTGTGTTGTTCAGAATGGCTCAGCAAAACAAGGGATGAACCAGGTGTCACTGGAATGACTAAACAGTCTGAAAATGAGAATGCTGATATAATTAAACTTGATCTGAAAAATCAAGGCTATTTTAATTGCTTTTTTAATTTCTGAAATTTTCTATGGTGTTGAGCACATTCATTCTATACATGAAGACGTGTGCTGGATGGAGCAACAAAAAAAGCATGACAAGTAAAAAACAATAATCAATACACTTGAAATAACTCTTGACAACAGAGACAACTGAATAAAGCCAATGTACCAATGAGTACTATGAGTACTATGTAATACATCAGACTGTGCCATCATAAATCTATAGGAGGAGCAGGATTGAACTGGATCGATCAGGAAGCTGGATTCACTAAAAATCCAATCACTACCATGTGTCAAAACCTGTTAAAATATGTTTTAAAATCATGAAATACACTGAAACCTCAAGTTTACTCTATTATGAGCAGTAAATTGGGATTTTGGTCAACATTATTATTCTTCATCATCACTGACAGGTGTAAAAGAGCATGACTGTATTTTTTCCATCTATACAATATGTCACATTGCATTATAGGATTGTTAGCAGAAGGTAGTGAGCATGCCGGGGACCTTTGTTGCATCATTCCCTGTCTCTGTCTCATCATTTCTTTTAAGCCAAATGTAAACTGTTAATATTCTTTCAAGATGATATTAGCGAGGCTAGACACAGATTAGCAAAGACCTAAACTGCAAGTTCACAAACTGCCTTGACTACATGTCTTACACCTACAATTATGGTTTTGCCCTCTTGGGGTAGCAGAAACAACTTGGAACACTGCAATGATGAATTAATACCTTTTAAGCTGATGTGATCAGTAATGGAGCAACATTGGCTTTGTGTTGGAGTCGTGTTTGTAATGTAAGTCCAACATCCACTCCCTTTTAGCTCTGTTTTTGGTCTCTGCCAACTCCTGAGGGAAATATCTCTGGTTTTAGCTGTTAAATGCTCAACTATGTTCACCAGCCAGTCTCTGTTTCTGTCTGCTCTTGGGTGCTGAGAACGTAGTGTTGTGAATTTGTAGAGCTTTTTCTCTGAAAACAGCTGCCTGTTGCAGCTGAAAGCAACTTTCTGAGAGCAGCGACAATGAACCAAAACAGTACAAGTTGAGAGCCCGACAGCCAAACAATGAAACTCACAATAAAGCTCCATGAAGCCGAGGAGAGCTGCAGATTAGGTGATGATTCTCTGTAGGTTCAGTCCTAACAACAGCACCTTTCCCATTGTCTCATTGTTTTCACATTTGATCAATTGCTATTTTAAAATATCGATTATACTGGAGGTGCTTTAAGCTTTGTCCTTTGAAGCAAACTTTGTAGGGATAACCTTAACTATCTCCCAAGAGAAATCTTTGGACCCCAGTCTGAACCATTTTCAACCTCTCCAACCTCACTCCTCTGCCTATGTCAATTAAGTAGACTTGATTATTATTGTCATGAGAAGCGTCTTCTCTGGAATAACAGCTTAAGTGTTTTAATAGCAGTCAGATCAAAATTTGCTTTACAGTCGTTTCAGTGAAGAAAGAAGTGGGTATGCATGCTTTTGGTATTGATCATGCCTCCTTTGCTTTGCACAGAGTTCAATATGATTGAACTTCAAGTCAAAAATCCTGAAATATTTCGACCCCTTCTTGATCACAGCTGAGATGCACCTAAATGAATGTGGTCTGTCTTCCTTGAGTCAAGATGGTTTTGTCTACACGGGTACAAGGGTTCAGTATGTCTGAATATATTCACATCCTGGGTCTTCACTCATTGGCAAGATTTTTAGGGAAGGTAATACATCATCCATTGCCCTTACTGTATGATGAATGAATGGATGAAAATTAAAACAAACTCTGCAGACTGAGGCAATTTTTCTTGCTAAGGGTTCTTAATTAGACTTGATTATGAAATGGCCCCTGAACAGGAATTATCATTTAACAAGGAAGAGGGTAGACAGTCATTATTCCCTGTAAATTATGTCTCAGAAGCAGTTCACAGAGGTGAAGCATAGTGAGTCCCCCTCTGAGCCAGTGATTTATAAATCATTTCATAAACACTGAGAAGACGCCAGTCTGCAATACTCGGGCATCTCTGCACACTTCTTTTATTTTCAAAATCACCTATTGACCGATGATATTTCACTCTCTTGTGTCTTTGTGCACTACATTCATCTGGAGGAACCGTTCCGCCACTTCAGTTTTTATTTTGTTGGAATGAGTTTTTGAGGCTGCCGCTAAATGATTTATGGATGTTGGAAAGGTTTTTTTCCTGTATCAATTGTTGAGCCATAACATGGATGTACGGGTTATTGTGTGTGTTTGTGTGAGAGAGAGAGAGGGTCTTCTTGTGTTTACTTTCTCAGCAGGATGCACACATTTGAAGTTTCTAAAAGAACAAATGATAATGCATCAAACACAGACTTGGAGCAAAGAGAATAAAGGAGGAAATGGAACAAGAGGGAAAACAGCAAGACACAACACAGTGTGACCCTGTGTTAAAAAATCAGAGACACAGCATGTACTTCACTGGCTGATAAACAAAAGGCTTTTAATCAAGACAGAAGTCAAGGAAACCAGACAAAATACATTCAGCCAGCATGCTGGTGAGGCTCAGTACGTACAGACTGGCCTACATTCATGTAAAAGCCTAACTCAATATGTATACATCATCAAAATGATGAACAAATAGGCACGTAGAGGCTGAACGCAAGACACAAATACAGTATGTTAAAGTGACATTTTAGTTTTTTATCTTGTTTACCTCAAAAATATATGTCTGAGAGACAGACTGACATCATCAGGGTGGATCGTTGGGTCAACCAACGTGAGACCAAGTAGTTTTGCTTTGTTGAACCTTGACTTGTTGATTTAGCACTTCACTTGTTGCCTGTTTTAGTGGATGTCAGTGCTTTTCTCAAACTGTAAACTCTTTAACTTCTAAAACTTCTGCAATCACTGTTGCACAAATAAAGTAATCTAAACTATTGCAAGGTTCAATTATGTGTTGGTACAAAAACAATTTGGTTAAGGTGAGGGAAATACCACGGTTTGGGTTAAAATGACTTCTTGTTTGAGATTAGGGAACAAGTGTGGTCATAATTTAAAAAAAAAACAAAAAAAAAAAAAAAAACAGTGTTGACAGGGAACCACGCCATCCACGCCAACCTCCTCCCTCCACAGACTTTGTGGCTCACTTTGTCCTTTGTGCCCAGTGGAAAACTGTCATAATTCCTACAGCCCCTAGAGGGTTAGTCACTTGAAGGCAAACGTCGATTTGGGGCACTTGCTAAATTGGCTGATGCTGTTGAGGACAGTCTCCCATTTTTCAAAGAACTTTTCTCCATCAAACCAAGAAGAACCTCAGCACATACACATTCAATGATGGGAAACTAAAGCATTTTACAACAAGGGTTTTGTTTCTGTAGCTCTGGACATTGGTTGCGTCACTCTTAATAGTTGCTATGAGCTTGAAAGGGGAGGCAGTCAGATAATCAGGCAGGTTGCAAACAAAGGTTAATGGTAAAATTATTACCCAAGCTGTCCATTTTGAACAGTTTACACAATAGATTGATGACAATCTATTTTGCTTACCATAATTTAACACACTGACAGCTTTTCTCTAAGTAAGAAGTGGCTACAATGGCTAAACTGTATTATCATCTAATGCATGTTTCTTGGCCATTTAGACCCATTTTTAGCCTTGTTGCCATTTTTTGAGACTCCAGAATTAATTTGACGAGTACAGTGGTATCATATCTGATAAAACTGAAAGGTATAAAAACAAAAACCAAATTCTAACGAACCATAATATTCCTTTAAAGCTTCCAACGCCTCCAAAACCATGACTTACTGCCCCTACCATGTGTTTTCCACAGCATACACACTGACTGATGTCTACATGACATTGATCAAGTTGACTGGTAGACCTCTGACCACAGTTATGCTCTCAAAAGGCGTCACAGAGACCAAATGCTCATCAGCAAAATCAGAATTTTCCCATTTCTTCTTCTCTCTCCCCCTAAACATCCATCAGTCAAAGTCATGCTATAAGACTCCAATCTGACTTTGGCCAGTTTTCCAACATACAGTGAACATCCATCAATGCAGTGCTACACAATGAAAATGCCAGTGTCCATTTCTCCCTCTGTTACGCACATGATTATCACACTCTCTCCCCTTTTCCTTCATAAAACAGACATATCATCTATCAAGGCTGCACATCTTGGATTCAACAGGCTGTTCTCACGGGACACATAAAGTGGTGGAGGGGCCTGTTCAGATATTCATAGAAACAGTGGAGATCGGTTGTGTGGATGCGCTTGATAGCCTGCCTCTATGAATTAGTGGCAGCGGCAGCCCTTAGAGCCTCATAAAGCTTGATGGGTTTGTCTGGCTGCAGTGAGCACTAGGTAATACAAAGGCAGAGGTGTGTGTGTGCATTCGTGTGTGTGTGTGTTGTACATTTCATTTTCCAGCCTTCGAGTAAGTGGTTTTGGGTCTTTGATAATGGCCAAAAGAACCAAGGAGATGTTTATTCCAAGCTGTTTAAGTCTTTCAAAGAGCCCTAGTCCTTTAGAGTGCACAATATCTTAAAAGACGAAGCACATATGGAGAAATACAGTCGTTCTTCAGACAAACGCACACATAAAGACGATATACAATCTCAATACAGATGGACATATGGTACATATTGGATGACAGCATTTTAACCATGGGATGAGACACAGTTAGGGGAATAAAATGGGAACTCACAAATGAGGGAAAACAAGCATTGAAGGGGCGTCAGTAAAAGAGGAGAGAGGAGAGTCTGCAGCTGTGATGGTGTGGAAACCAGTTATCTGTGTTTGTGCTGCTCAGTGTTCAGGCCACAGCCAGACATGAGGTAAATCTGGCATTACTGTACCAGGCAGGGGGTCAGGTACTGTATTATTACACTGCAGGCATTCAGAGAGGAAAATGCATCGCTGGCATTATTTGGAGCCAGCGGGCAATGTGTTCAAATTAAACAAGGGCAACGGTAGGCAGCTATTCACAGCAAGTAAAGTGAATTTCCATTTTGTTCTAAGCACACTTCTCTGGAAGGTGCTTTATAACATCAGTTCATGGACACAGATGCAGTATTTACCCTTCTTTGACTTCTGTTGACCTCTATCAGTAACCTGCTGTTATCTAATGCTCAACAGCCATAGCTGTCAGTATGCTCCTGAATTAATACAGACAAATGTCACCCTGCTTCTTTTTACAACAACCAGACCAACAGGCCATTTTTATTTAGGTTATTTACTTTTCATTTTGGTTTTACAAACTCTGCTTTTATTTAACAATGCCAATCCTTTCTCTCACAGTCTTTGTCAATTGTCTGTCCATAAAGACAAACTGGGTAAAGCCAGTCACTGACTGTCCACTCATTCGGTCCAAAGGAACAGCCATTTATTTAATTGATTTATTCTATAATGTCAAATGTATTCAGTTAATAATGAACTCTTTGGGTCTCCATACCAGAGGGGCCAGATAATCCCACTTGTTTCCAGCACATGTTCCTTAATTTAAGGAAACAAGTGTCACTATCTTGAAGCAGATTAATGCACTAAAATCAAGAAAATTAAAATAAATAAATAAATAAATAAAACATTTAATATTCCATTATATATTTCAACAACATCTGCATATGACATATGGTATTAAATTTAGGAAAAGATTGTGGTCACAGCTACCCAAACAGCAGCTGTTGTGACACCTTCCACATCCTCACCTCGTCTTCACTATGAAAAGGACACACTACGTCATATATCACCACTGAATTGTACATAAATTGTGAGATGTAAAATGATTCAATACAAGCGTAACATCTGGGCAGTTTTTCAGGTGTGGAAAATCTCCCCCTTGTCAAAATTAATTAGGATGAGGTGAAAAAAGTCCAACAGAGGGCAAGATTCTAGTAGGCTACTCTTCAGTCAGTGCTGATTCATTTCGTTATCTGAGCTCCAGCTTCCTTCAACGATCCCCTGGTCATACCTGTCCATATAACAATGCCAACACTATCTAATTATATCACGTTTAGTAAATAATACACGTTGTTCATGATCATGTTACGTAATCGATCAGTTTTATCTCCATTGCAAAGTGGATTGCAGCATTAGAAATATGTGCCCAGCATTAGAAATATGTGCCCCACACCACAATGTCCGGTGGTCATGTTTCAGGTCATTAACCCCCCCACACACACACACACAGTATCTGCTTGTCTTGACATCACTGACCACATCTTGCTCTCTCACTGCAATTTCCCTCTAATGGGCTTTAGAAGCCGGAGAAGAGGGAGCTGATGAAGAGCCTGATTAAAGACAAGCTGCTGCTGCTCAAAAGGAAAACACCATTTCATATTCCCGCTGACACAACCACAGGCACAAACACACAGATTCATGAGACATGCACACACACACACACACACACACACACACACACAGACACACACATATAAGAGCTTCGATGCACGTTCACACAGACCCACCAACGCAGACTGAATAATTCACTAAGACCAGACCTTGGGGGCTTTGCAGTCTGCCAGTTTGTGTGTGTGCATGTGGTATGTTTGTATGTGTGTGTGAGCGAGTGTGTTTGTGTAAGTGAGTGTATGTGCTTGGAATCTCCTTGAGTACGCTGCGTAGGCGGATAAGGAGGGAAGCCCATGTGTTCGAAGCACAAGTCAACACAGCAGCTCTGTGCCTGCTAGCTTCAGAGAGTTAAAGAAAGAGCGAGTGAGATTAAGGAGAAAGGAGAGAGAGACAAATGGAAAAAGAAGAAAGAAGAAAAGATGAGAAAGAGAGGAATGCTGTGAGAAAAAGGGGAAAACAGAGAAACAGATGTATGCGATTGGTTGGGTTACTCTGACAGGCTGAAGAGATTTTTTTTGGTCTCTACCCATTTCGAACTGTGCAATTGCCATGGAAACTGAAGATTTGACACATGCTAAATTCTCAAACCCAGAGAGCTGACACTCACAATGAATTCAGACTACATGTAAGACCCTTTATATGCTACAGCATCCCATATATCAAAAATATGGCAAAAATATGAACACTGGTTATGCTCAGATTTCTGTCATGATCACAAATAAGTAGCAGCCTACGGATGCTGGATTACTAATAACTGACATATACTGGAGCATAAGGATCCACTGTAGAATTTGCATTGAGTGAGCAATAGTTCACAGCAGCTCTGACTGTTTCAACTAGAAAATTCATCATAAATCTCTCAAAAAGCCCTTGTTGATTTGCCTGTGGATCCCTCTTGCGGCTTCTTTGCATCTATAGCATACATACAGTACGTGTTTTTATTATTTAAATTGCTCATTCAAGGTGAAATTATCTGGTTTGAATAACCAGATTCTAAATTTGAACAGACTGTTGGATGAACAAATCATTTATTACGAATGAGGAAGAGAATTCTTTGTGATGTGAAGTTTTATTTCTGTTTCCTGAGAGCAAATGAATTGTACGCAGTAGCCTGCCAAGAACATCCTCAAGTGTACACATTCATACATATGCACATTTGTATCACCTTTATTTAAAGATGATTCGTATTTTTTTTGCATTTTTGCCTTTACTGGAAAGCTCATAAAATAGAGTCAGGCAGGAAATGTGTGGAAAGAAGAGCACAAATACAACAAAGGTCAGAATCAAACCATAGACACTGCAGTTGGGGTCTGGACCTTAACCATTCAGCTTCGAGGACGCCCCATATTTTTCATCTGTGTCTCACGGCCTTCACCAGCAACTGAAGTCCTCTGGCTCATTTGTCATCAAGTGGTATTAAGTATGAAACTCAAGTCATCATAGTATGTGTGGGAGAGGTTGTCCCCTAATCCCCCTATTTTTGTTTAAAGATACTCTCTTGGTTCTTGTTGAGAGTCCTGTGATGCCACGCCAGTCTTCCGTTCAATGCCTTAAGATCTAAGGAGATCTCCTTAAGATCTCATGAACACTCTGATGAACACTGGTTAGCTGCTCTGACAGTTCATGCACATAAGGGACTCTCACTAGGATGCCTCTGGTGGTCCCTGTTGATTTAGCAGTGCCTGTCCTGGTCTTAAGTCATGGCAGGATTCTCATCATCCACTCCTTGTACCCACTGGCCTAGAATTCGGTGTAACTCCATTCATTAAGGAAGTTTTTAAAAATAGTATTCCCATGGTCAAAATGAACTTTCAAACTCCCATATCAGCTCATTATGTCTCAATATGAGTGCATATGATTGTATTATATAGTGTTGTAAAGCCGCATTTCCCCACCTTGCTCCATTGGTCCGAGCTATGGAGGGTTCCAGAGAAACATGACTAGAAATAACACAGTCCATTGAGTCACACTGTATGAATTGTAAGGGGGTGTTTCCAGCTCAATACTAGTGTTTTCTTAGCAGCTATCAGATCTAAAAAAAAATACAACTCGTCTGAGAGAAAGTGATGAGTCACTTTAAAAAGTAAAGCCTTTTGTATAACAGTGATGAGTTCTAATAACATGTGAAAACACATTTGCCATTAGTGAGCAAAAAGCCTTCACATCAGGACATTCCCACACTGCATGTACGTTTGTTCCCACGTCTTTAGGGAAAAGAGATGTGAATTTAAATTTACCAAAACCTACTTCAAAACCACAGAGAGCTGATTGTCCAGTCAAACTACGGTGATATCATTTTTATGCACTCTTAAAGCCGTAGATGCAGTCTATCATTCTGCCCTTAGGTTAATCACTGGAAATTGTTTTAGAGTAATATTTACTGTATGGGGAAGTTGGGTGACAGTCATTAGCAGTCAGAGGAGAAAGGCACTGCATTCTGTTTATCTATAAAACACTTCTTGGCAAACTTCCTGAGTATGTCTCATGTCCTCTTAACTATAAATCCAGTTCACACAGACTATTCAGTCCTCGAGGATCACCATGTCAGGGCTGAGACTGAGAAACTGAGCACCACATGACTGGAACAGCCTACAGAAACTCTTAAAACTAGACAATCTGATCCCTTTTAATCAATTTAAATCTCTTTTGACAGACTTTGGCCTGTTTACTGTACAACTTTTTGATTTGATTAGATTAAATTTTTTTATTTAGCAGGGACAGTGCACAATATATATTGTACCAGACAAAGCTATAAGCTAATTTTCTGTATCCTTCCTGTGCCTCTATTTTTTATGTTTTCTCATTTTTAGATATTTTCATATCTGTGATGCTATCAGGACGTCACTGCAAACCAGAGATTACTATCAATGGCCTTTCCTGATTAGATAAAGGTAACATATTTACTCAAAATGAAAATGCTGCCAAAGCACAACATGCCTTTCCAAAATGTACTCGTATTTCTGTCCCATTAGAGATGCTGGCTGGAGACTCTGTTGGCGAAACAGAAGTGCACAGTGCTGGAGAATTGCTGATGTCATCAGCGTGAGACAGCTGACAGGAGGATGGGGTGTCCTGTCATATTTGACAGCCCAAGCATTCATTTCAGCCCACAAAAAGTTCCATTTTGCAGCAGCTTCCAAACAGTGTATGAAAATAATGTGTTTCCACCAATATGCTTTTCATATTCATTTTATTGACTGAACAGAAAGTGTTGACAAAAATACCTGCAGGCATATTTTCCTCTGTGTCAGCACATGACATGGGAGATACCGTACATATTGTGGCAATTACATGAGGAAATACAGGGCTCCATTAGGACAAATGTGACAAACACTCCACAGCTTACCTCACTAGGAGTCAGGATTTTAGTTTTCCATCATAGTTGCACTTGAATCTGATTAGTATTTTGTATTTTCGCTCAGCTGTTCTAATGCTTAATCTAATCATACCAGTAGTTTTGAATGTTAACCAGTTTCTCTTAAAACTAGCATGGCTTAGAAGCTAGGTTATGATTGAGCTTGTTTATGCAATGTGTTGTTCCGCTCTATCTGAAGGTAAAGATGTCTGTAGCTATTGTAGCTTGTGATGGGTTGTACCGTGCCGACGCTTCAGAGAGTGTGTTGAGAAATCCCGGAAGTGTTTAATGAAGCGCGTATCGATGCCTGTGTTGTTTAGGGCGAATGACGTCACTGATGACGTTCGAAGCCTCAGATCTGGATCAGGAATTGGTTCAAGTATCGGCACGATTTATACCGCAATGGATCCGCTCAGACTTCGTGGGTTAGTGTTGCTGATTTGTTGCTTTGTGTGTGACATGGAGGTGCATTTTCATGGAGCCTGTGAGAAAGTTTTGCTCCCTGTGGAAACATTTTGATCTGATTTCTCCCTATAAAGTAAGTACACTTTCAGTAACATTGTTACATGTGTTGTATGTTTGTTGTGCAGTGTACTATATTTTTCACTGTCTTTTCTTTTAATCCAAGGTGAAGTGTTTGTCGTGTGCTAAAGAATTGGGGTACAACAACAACACCTCATCCATGCTGAGGCATTTTTGTGCTGGACCCAGCCCATATTCAGTTTTTGAATAAAATGAATGAAGTCCTTAAGTAGCACAATCAAATTCACTGCTCTCTTCATGTTCACAAGCACGTCCACTGCCCCTTACCTTGTTAAAACACTGCAACACTTTGAAAACAATTGCCTGTCATTATGAATTACTCAGATTTTGACAAAATTATTTATTGATAAACATTTGACAAGTAATATTAGATTCCAATGTATTGTCATGTTACATACCCACGATAAACAAAAATATACATTTTATTTATATGAATGAATACATGAACGATACATGAATGCATTTATTAAGATGAATTGATTTCTTTTACTTGGCAGTCATTCCCATGGCTGCACTGCTGCAGGACAGTCTTGAGTGTATTGCAAATTGATAAAATTACAATTACAATTAGCTATAATTTATAGGGTCCTCTCCGAAGCATCGGCGCAGTACCACCAATCACTACCTATAATATATCTGGCTGTTTAACAGTCTTTGGCCAGCAGGTGGTTTGTGTGCACATGAAGCCTTGAGAAATGAACCTTTTTGTGAACCTTTTGGCTGGAAGGCTTCAAGAAGCTTCATCTTGCCATCACTAATTCTAGCCAAGTAGAAATGCTCCTTACAAAGCCTACTGGTATCTGGAAAAGTGCTGTGTGATGACTTTGGTGTAGTGGTCATATTTGGAATTGCAAGTGACATTACACTCTTACATTAAGAGTGTCACAGACATTCAAAACGACTCTAAAGCATCACTACTTGAAACATGCATTCCAATACACAGTGTGTATCAAAGAGCCAGGTAAGAAGTGGGCAGAAGTTTTTCACTGAATGTGCTGACAGAGCAGCTTTCATCTGAACAAATGGGCCACCATGTTTGTATTCCTAATCCACTGTTTAATGCACCCGGGGCGTCTCTACTGTAGGTTACTTGAAATAATTTCAATGGAATTAAAAACATGTTGAGGAACAAATCCTATGCAAATGCAATCTGAAGGTCACCTGACTCAAAGCTTGGATTCCCTCCTTCCACACAGTTTGGGATTCAGTCATACGATGTGCCACTTTTCAGAGAGTACACACTGGTCCAGTCCCCCCAACAGTCGTTAAGAGTGATAATCCCATAATCACCGCAATCCTTAATGGGCTGTTTCGCTCTGAAGTGTCTCAGGGTACAGTGTGTACAGCGTCTTCCTCTGCCTTAACGAGGTTATGCAGATTTATGCAAATGAGGTCTAATCCCTGGAAAGCTGGGGACTCCGGGGTCTTTAAGTCGGTTAGCTGGCCTTTTCTGTACCACCGCTCTTGGGGTGGCAGAGGAGTCACGGTGAATGAGAGAGGGCGTCGGAACAGGTGATAGGGAGACAAAGAAAGAGTGGATTTGAGAGGTGTGATCAAGTTTTAGAAGAAGAGGGAGGAGGGAGACTTGATGAATGGGAGGACGAGAGTGAAAGGGCAGCTGCCAGGAGATAAAGGAGTGACAAATAGAGGTACAGGCAAAGGGCTGAGAGGAGAAGGACAGCAAAATACGAGGAGCTCCCACAACGTTGGATTGCAAAGGACAGGAGCTGATAATAGGAACTCCCACACACTTTAACTGCTGAGCCATAAGGACTAGAGCGTACTGATCACAACACCCATATTTAAAGATGATACATTTATTTCAACTGGGTAAGATTATAATTAAGACAGTTATTGTTCTTCGTACGCTGTATTTCAGAACTTCTATGTGTTTCGAGACAGCAGTGAAAGTCTTCTCTCGAGCCCTGTTTGCATTATTATAGACCTGCATCAGCCGGAAACATCTGCTGTATGGAACAGCTGTTTTTTGGCTTTACATTAAAACACTGATTTATCTCTACAGTATCTGCACATGGCTGCCTCCTTACGATTCATGGTAAGATCATGGTTAAGGCTAATTAACTACAGCTGTGGTTGGTTTTGGCAACTGAAACATTTAAAGACAGGTAAATCACAGGGAGATTGTGTGTGCAGCTAGAGATGTTTTTTAATGGTCAGCAAGAGGACATGAACTCTGGTCTTTCACATCAGATGCAACACCCATCTACCACCCTCGACTCCACATGGCAACATGAGTAAACAGCCCCATAACTTTCACTGCATTTTATTCCCATAAATAAATGAATGTATCCATCAGTATACGTTTTCACAGTAAAGGTTTAATGCATTTTCATCATTTTCTTTGCATGTGGTTTCGGGAAAGATGCTGCCCTTTTTCCACCTTTACAGTACATCAAAGCATGGAAGAAACATCCTGATTGCCTTGCAGTCCTTGAGCTTTACCTGACAAGGTGCTGTTGATGCATTCAAGCTTGTCTCATCTTTTCAGTGTAGCAAGAAAAACTGCAGCAGAGATGGAGTGTTTGATGCTTTAGTCTTTGGGGCACGCATTTTTATAAAGACACAGCCAATTAGAAGCTGATGATGTGGAGGGAGCTATGGCTCTCAGAGAGATGCTTCTAACGTGTGGCGTGATCTGAGAGAGCAGAGAGGAAGCTCATCTTTCTCTCAATCACTGTGCAGCCACAAACATTCATTCTGACTTTGAAAACAGTTTTTCAGAAGTGTTTTTGTAAAAGCTGGTTTCGGGGCATCTGCAGCTTTTCATAAGTTCAGCTTTCTCACAGGGGGGCCAGCATGCTCTCGGCTTTATCGAATACAGAGAACACTCAACTGCATTAACTGGTAAACTTGATCATGATGAAATCAGAATGCAATCCAGCAGAGCGAACAAAGGAAAGAAAAAAAACCCATAAGACTCCAGCATTTGGTCTCCGCGTCCATTTCCCTGCATGGCCAAATGTTTTCCTCATCTGATCTTAATCAATCACGTTACATTACATTAACCTGATATTACACGTAATATATTCCGTCCTCAACTCATGTGTTGTGCATTCTTTTAGGTATATTTCTGGACAATAACGTCCCTAAATATAAAATGTCAGATGCAGCTGAAGGTTAACAAGCTGCCCTTTCCAAATACCACTTACATGAAACGTGACTCAGTTCCAGGCCTCAAACTATGGCAGTTATTTGTCTTCATGATGGCTTCTTCAGTCCGGGTGCCAACTGGGGCACCACGCATTAAGTCAGTAACTCATGCAAGAGTTATGCCTTGAATGGTCTGCCAGAAAAACAGTCATGAATATTTAGTTTCAACCACGCCACTAATAATTATATAATATTATCTTTAAATATTGCATAAAATACATCCTATAGCTATTCTGCATACTTGTGCACTGTTGTTTTCATTCTCGTTTCAGCTGTGAGCTCATATTCGATATTTGATCACATTGCACACTGTTGCGGAAAAAAAAAAGTTAATCAAATTCGATTTGATGTCAAAACGAGCTTCATGCAACTTGTATGTGAACCTGATTTGCTCCCAGTAACTAATAATCAATATGCAAATTGTTAATACAGCAAATTTGAATAGTCTGCATAGCTGAACATATAATTTGACTCAATTCAAACAGCCTTTTATGGACATGCTTCCTATGGTAATATTAATGTTAATCTAACTATTAATATGTAAAGAATCACTGCGCTCCACTGTCCGGGTAGTCAAGAAAGACTGACGATCCCAGGGTCACATGATTCATCCTCTCAACAGCTACAGCATGCATCCTTATCACAGCATCCTGGGCAAGAAGATGAAACTGCTGTGTGAATATGTGCTTATTTTTACAGTCGGAATAAAAATCCAAAACCCCTACGGAGAAAAGTGTCTCAGGTTTTGGACTAAATGTTCTCTCTCGGTTCACCACCAAAATAAAGCAATAAATTCAGAATTATTGCCCAGGTTTATGTGTCTATGAATGAGGTTTTCTTGACTGGAGGATCACTGGTTCAATCTGGGAAGCAGGTGGAGTGATGAGGGTTGTCACAGTGAATGAAGCACACTGTCCCCTTCTTTAACAACTACTGGCATGCATGTGTGCTCTTGAGCAAAGCATCAAACCTCTAACTGCTCCATTATAAAGGCTAGTTGTACTGGGCAGCTCCCAGTTGTATTGGAAACTTGATTGGAAATGTCAGAGCAGGACCATGTTGTTTACTCACTTTTATCTTAGTACATTTAGTGGTACACCTACAGTACTTAGTTTAAGATGAAAAGCAATACAATTTGGCAACATTAGCCACCAGGAGATACTGATTAGGCCATAGATTGAGTCTGCAGAACAGAGAAAGGAGGTTTTATTGCTAACAAATTCAACTTTTAATTGGTAAGAAAAGGAAGGTGTTAAAATCATATATTCTCCCACTTGAATCTCGAAATTCTTTAAAAAAGTTAAATGAGGTTAATTTTAAGGTACAGTATATTATAACGGTATGTTAAGAGGTCATATTGTAGCTATGGAGTCAACATGTGTAGTTGCTGAAGCTCTGCATCATAACAAACACTACAAAATCATGCACTGCCTGAAAATGTGACTACACTTCAGGGGTATAGCAGCTATGGAGAAAGTATGTGGGGAATGAAAGAGGTGTGACTGGCTGCTTGTCTTTTCTCCGAATCAGGACTCTGGAATCAGGACAAATCTAACAGTCATCTCCACTGCACACCTCCTGCTCACCATGACTGCCACCCTTGAAACCTGCAGGACAGAACTATGGTCTCCCCTTCCTGCAGTGACAGTAATAACACAAACACAATCGCCAATGACGCCAGAGACTCCGCCATACTCATGAGTTGATATAGCCTACTCCGTCGCTATGATTGCTCTTCATAAAGTGCATCACTGCCAGCGCATCAGTGTGGAAATGTGTCCACTGATGCCAGATTTAAAAACTGCAGAGAGGTTTACCTGGTGCTGGCTTAATCGGTGCACTCGTTTGACAAGGGCTCCAGTGTAAAGGATGTTCATTTATATGTCAAAGTCCCGCACTGCAGCTTTAAGGATGAATGAAAGTAAACATTCCAATTGCAGTCAAATTTGACTGTAATTTGACTGCTGCGATTGAGACCTGGGTACCTGAGTGATGAGCAGGCTCAGGTATTGTGCTCCAGGTGACGGTGCTCATTATCAGGTCTGACGAAGGAGAATAATTGATGTCTTGTGTCACCTTAACTTCTAATCAAGTAGAATAAACACCAAATAATCTAGTTTCAAGCTCATTTATCTTGAATGTTTTGAGTCTCATTATTTATCTTAACTCTTTCATACTAGTTTTACGGGCACAGTGTTTTGTAATGGCCTGATTTTTATGTTAGTTTAAAGAAAATACCATGAACTGGAGGAACGACAATCTTCACAGATTTTGTTTGTACTGATCCCATTTCTCTAGATTACAAGAATATCTTGCATGTTTGTTAAGGGGGATCTTTTTGTTTTGGGCTTGGAAATGGAAAGCTTGAACTCAAAAGCACACACACATAAGCTCTCCATATACCACACACACAACTTCTTCCCTCACAGCACCCCTCAGCAGGTGCCATGTTGCCCGGTTGGATACGTGCCCATTTGAGATCAGAAGGCAGTTAGGCATGGCAGCACAGTGGGCATCTGGTGGGCACCGGAGAGATGGAGAGGGGGCAGGAGGGACGGAGAGAGAGAAAACAGGTTGTCAAATGAGACAAAGAGCAGACGGAAGAAAGGAGTGAGGTGGAGACGGAGAGCAGCGAGAGAGAAGAGTGTTTACAAGCTCCGAGAGTTTACAAGTTTGCGTGTGCGCTCATGTCTCTATGTGTGTGCTTTTGTATGCCCACTTGGTAACGTGTGGGTGTGCGACAGAAAGGGAAGAAGACAGGAGAAGAGACAGAGAGGGAGACAGTGTGTGTGAGAGACAAGTGATTTCACACCAATAAAGTGCAATCATGAGGCACTGACTCACTCCTGACCTCAGCACCAGTGTAGCAGTGTTGCTGTGTTTACACCCTCCCAGTGAAACAGATGGAGCAGAGAAATAAAGCTAACCACCGGAGAAGACCCTCAGTCCTCTATGCATCCTGTCCTGCACAGCATAGCAACTGTGGCAGAATTTATGCAGAAGAATTTTGAAACCGTTTAACGACTATGGAGCTTTAGAAATACACAGTAGGGAAAAAGCTAATCGATGGCTACATGTGTTCTTGACTTGAGTAAAATTCAACTTGAGTAAAATTAGACAAATCCAACAAGCAAGCCTGCAGATGCAACCCTCAAATGTCTCCTCGCAGCCGAATCCATGTATGCAAGCCATATGTTGCTGTGCGGAACATTTGCATGCACTCAGCAGCACTTAATGTCCTTTCACAGAAGCACAGAAGGCATCTCTTCCTCCCTAGACTGGGAACATCAAGGCTCTGCGCCTTATGCAACTCTGAGCCGAGCTCATCAAAGCAAGAGGAGGCACAGAGCTCTAAACGTTAAGGTGGACGACATGCTGTTGTAGGCAAACAGGCCTGTTTGACTGACATGAGCTGGGGAGGGAAATTATGGAATGCTGGAGCAAATAGAAGCACTTTATAATTGCATACATGCCACATTTTGCAAATAAATGCCATAATTGGTGGTGGTTTACTGTAAATCTATAACCCTACATAATGTTGTTCTGTACTCCTAGAACTTTTCAGCATTTCTATTTTGCAGTTATTTATATTTCCGCCTCTACATTGTCATTGTTTATATCTATGTGGTACCTAGTACATTTCTGTCTGTCCTGAAGCAGAGACTCCCCTCTGTTACTCTTCCTGACGTTTCCTCAAAAGCTCTTGTTAATGCACAGTCATGTCAGCATTTCATGGCAAAATAAAATCATTTACATCGACGTTCGGTGAACCCTGACTTGTAAATTTAATGAACGGGAAAGCTATAGAGTCCAAAATGGATGGAATGAAGCAATGGCCTATTATCTGTGTTGCTCCATCAACTTTTATTTGCTGCAGAGTATAAACTGCTCCACAAATAAGGCAGAGTTTGCAGACAGTTGCAGTCGTGGTGCAAATAGATCTTTTCAATAAACTGTGAATGCATTGTGCCTTTAATGACCAAGCAAACTGAAAATTGCTTCTTCTTTTTTTGTTTTTCATTTTGCTCGGTCAGCTTTATCCCCTCTTTGACAACTCTTGAACAAAACAAGGAGAGCTGTTATGAACTATACTAGCACTAGCTCAGTACAGCCCAGCTAGTGTGTTAGTTAGCTCACCAGCTAATCCTGCAAGTACGCCACTGACACGTGGGTGAATTCCACTGGGCTGTTTTCCAGTTGGACCTTTACCTTCGTCAGAAAAACAGTATAATGATAGAGGGTGACATGTTACATGAGGAGAACTAGTGATTTTGTCATACATAAACCTTGACTGGGGGTACACACCTGATAACTGAAACGACACTTTCTCAAATCTGGTTATGGTTTATGCATGTGTTGACCAATTATTACTATCTGTCAATTCCAGAAGCACTAAGACCCCTGTCTGTGGCAGCTCCAAACCCATTTGTTCCAAGTAAGACAAAAGTCTTAAGGTCAAAAGTATATATTCTACATTTGTCTATATTCCTGCAGTAGAACAGCTAGGCAGTGTGTTCATTCAGGAGATAATAGTGCATTTGTGTGGAACCACTTTTAGCTGAGAATTATTACACTTTTGGTGTATTGGTGAGGCTTTGGATACATACACAATACTTGTTTGTAGGATCTGCTCCTCCTCTACATTCATCACTTCATCTCAGAAGTCCTGCCTCTAACACTTTGAGAAATGTCTCAGCTCTCTATATTTAAAGTTCAAAAGGCAGCTCCCGCCTGGTTCACTCGAACTGGCCTAAAACCAGAGCCAATCACCTGTCAGCGTTCTCTGAATGATCAAAATTAGCTGCACCTGGGGTAAACACTTACAGTGTATTGTAACAGTTAACATTTAATAATCTGTATAATATATTTAAAAGGATTTTTAAAAGGTGGAAAATGGAAAATGACCTGGAGATGGATAGTACTGTACCAGTTCCTGCTGTGTGTGTGTGTGTGTGTGTGTGTGTGTGTGTGTGTGTGTGTGTGTGTGTGTGTGTGTTTGAGGGTGGGTGGGTGTGTGGGTGCGGGAGTCAGGGGGGCAGTTGCCATGGCGATGAGGTGTTTGTACTTCAGCTGGAGAATGGTAACATCCTCCCTGGAGGACAGTGGCTTTGAGGCTTGTAATTGGGCAAAGTCTTCTCTAAGGAGTGCCAAACAGACAACAGCACATGACCCAAAAGGTTGCTGTGACCTCATATTGAGGCCAAATATGGTGTCGGTTGTTGTCAAGGAGGCACACAACCTGTCCGCGCAGCGTAATCTGTGTGGAGGAGCATGGTGAGCAAACATGGAGGACACAGTACAATAAACAGAGAGGAATACACACACAGGGGATCCGTGTACAGTAAGCAGAGAAAGTCTGAAGTCAGGGGATAACAGCACATGAAATACCTTCCACACATGTTTGAGACGTGGTTCCCATGCATGCTGCTTCTACGGATCTCATTAGTTTTTGTTTCAAATGGGTGAAATGTAATTAGATTTATATTTTTTGGTCCATATAGATGTATTCAGAGCAAATGGAAAAGGAGGCAAGAGTGAACATGTCCCCAAGAATTATGCATTCCCTGTCAAGGCCACTTGCAAATGAATGTGTCTGCAAAACAAATAACACACCCTTTGGCCAATCAGTGCAGTTTCAGAATGTGGCAGCATGGAGAAATGAGAAGCAATTTTGTGGAAATCTGATTATCTAATATTGTACGCGTTATTTGGAATGTGTCACAATGGAGCAATAACACAGATTATTCCTGAAATTTAATCAAAATCTGATCAGTGGAGTAGACGATATTTTGGGTAAGAAGCAGAAGGCCTGGAGCCAATCACTGCCAACTCTGAAGAGAGGAGAGACGTGACAAAGTCTGGTTCAGTCGACATGATATTTTGTCTGTTAAAAATGATCACTGTGTCAGATTAGGAGATTACAGAGCAATAAATTCTTCCTGTGACTTGACTGAGAGACACGACACACTTGTCTTTTTGTCGGGGCCAGGACATTGTGAGGCGTCTCAGCTGCAGCGTTGGTTGTGTTGCTAAGATGATAATGATTAATGATCAATCATCACATCTGACGGCCATTTTCAGGCTGACATCATGTAGTGTGAACCCAGCATAAGGAGGATTAAAGGTCTAAAAGCCCATTAGTCAAATATATAAATGAATGTGTGTCATATTACTGTACACACACATACACACACACACACACACACATACATATACAGATAGATAGATAGATAGATAGATAGATAGATAGATAGATAGATAGATAGAAAGATAGATAGATGTGTGTGTGTGTGTGTGTGTGTGTGTGTGTGTGTGTGTGTGTGTGTGTTTGTGTGTGTGTTTGTGTGTGTGAGCAGTATTTAGTTAAAATCATGGTGTTTACACAAGTCTTTGTATTGATTTAATAAGGCCCTCCAACTAAGATTGGTCAATTGTCCATGTCAGCACAGATCACTCTCCTTATTGAATTTCCTGTGGTGGACACACCAATAATCTCTATGCAAATCAGCACTGACCTCTTGTTCATTTCGGTCTAAGAATCCAATAAACAGTTGTATCATAGAAATCAATTTCTAAGAGCCACTGCACGTTACTGTCCAGGCTGCTGGTTACCTCTCTGATTTGTATACATCCCTTGGTTGGATCAATGCGCTTTATAGTGGCTGTTGAATGAGGCCGCATGCATGTCTATATACAGCACTTTATCTGACACTACGCATGACGTTCGATTTGATGATTTGGGTGAAAACTTGATCCTGATTGGCTGCAGAGTGTTCATTAATTCCTGAGAATGACTACCTATTAAGACTAAATGTCTGTTCAACATTCTGAATTAATGTGCAGCTAAAACGAGAAGCCATAGCAACAGGGGCACAGTCGAAGCCTCCGCTTACAATTTATTGCAGGAAGCGAACTAATTGCAACAATGAGCGACTTCAACATTTCTTTTAACCTACTCGAAGAATATGACCACTTTGATAACTGGGATGCAGCTGAAGAAAGAGAAATTGAAAAGAGAAGGGAGAAATGGCACAAGGAGTCAACACAGGGAGAGTTAAATCAAACAGGAAGTGAAAAGGACGAGATAACAAGAATCTAACAAGAACGAAATGGGCAGTTCATTCTCTGACAGACTTCTGACAGAGTAAAAGCGAATGGACTCCAACTTTGAAACCTACACAACCGGTGCCAAAACGTAGATTTTGTTCAGGTTTGTGATTGGCTAGCATGCATTTTCAAATGGGCAGTGACTTTTTTAAAACAGTGCTTGTGTGGACAGATGTTTTTTTTAAGAGTGGGGCAGCCAAATAGGTACCAACACAGAGGGGTCCAGCAAAAACACCAAAAAAAAAGCTGATCCTGGCTCAACTGTTGCCACAATGCAATGCAGTGTAATCCAGCAGGGAGCTGTGGTGACCAGTCAAATACATACAAGCACACATGCCCGGTAGATTACTTTGTAACATGAACACTGCATTTCAATTTATCGCAATAACAGATTAAAAAAAGTCACTATGATCGCTTTCCAGAGTTATAACATCCTGCCTCAGAGCCTTATAGAGCAATGTTTCGGCATCTGATAAGGCTTCAGACTCATAGATACATTCCTCAAACTGCCCTTCCTGGATCCTATTTCATCGAGTTACTGGAACTCGTTTTGCCAGACTGCTTTTTCAGTCTGAATGCTCACTAATTGAAAATCTGCCAAACTGTCAAAGTAAGGCTTTATAAATAAACCACTTTTTTGTAGGTTTCTTGTGTGTAAGTCAGTAAAACTGACTGAAAAACTGCAATATGTTTATTTCCCTGGAAGAACATTCAGGAAAAAGGTGGCCCGCCTTTTGGCCGAATAAAAACTCTAAAGAATCCACTTATGACTTCTTATATTTTCAGGTAATGACCTAAGCAATCTGCTGACACACTGCAGCAAGAGGCCTTCATCACAGCATATGATGACAGCAGTGAGCGTGCTGCATGCTCTATATACAACATAAATGTCACCAAAATGGTCAAAACATGAGGTGCTGTTTTTTTTTGTGAGTGCTGCCTTTTTCCTCAATTTATTTAGTGGAAAGAAACACACTGCAGTCCTTTTTTTTTTTTAAATGAAATTCAGCGCAGGAGAAACAGCTATTTCTTCTGTAAGATCATTTCATAAATGAAGTCCCAGAGCTGCTTGATTAAATTGTCACTGTGTTGCAAGAACATTTACAACAGGATTTCTCTGTCCTGTCACACAATATGCCAGATGGAAACCGTCTCCATGTGGTGTGTGGTGACAACAGATGCCCACAGTTTGCTCCTTAATCATCTCCTCCAAGGCTAAGCATCAAGTATCCTGAGCTTGTGATCTCAGCACATTACTTTAAAAGCAATCCCATTCTGGGAAAAAAAAAAATGATGGGTACTCTACCATGAAGGCTGCTCCTTACATCCCTGCACCCTGAGATGGTTCCATCACCAACTGCATAGCTGAATAAGCAGGACAGGTTGCTCGATTGTTGTTCAGACTAAATTCATCCAGCCTCCATTACTATTAAGAAGTGCAGCGTAGGTCTGCGTGGAAGCTCACAGCGGGCTCTGCCTTTCACAAACACTAGTTCACTAAGCTGTGGATATCATGAAAGGAGTGGGCTCACGTTTCAGTGATGCACAGCACTGGGGTCAGAGTGGACTGAGAGGAAGCAATGGAAGATCGAAATAAGGCCTTTGAGTTATTCTGCAAGAAATACTCTGCAGGGTTGGCACATCTTGCAGTTTAAAGTTCGGCTTTGCTGTGCCGCTTACGTCAATAACTCTGGAATTAGAAAGGATGGCTAAACAGCTGCTAGCGCTCTCTGACACTCCTCCTCCATGTCCAGCAGTTCATTACCCACAGCCATTAGACACCATGTCATCATCATCATCATCATCATCTGCATCAGCATGCTTGGTTAGCCTGGCCAAAAGCCTGCAACAATGAACAGAAAATGATTCTGAAGATATGAGTCACTGGGAAAACATTTGGAGAGCACTGATGTGAGCTGCCGTGCCTCTCGGTTGCAGGTTATGTTCCCCTTTAATGCTGAAGTGCCCCTCTCAGAAACAATCTTCCACCACGCCGCCACACGCAGAACCAATGCAAATCTGCTCTGAAGATACGCTGAAGAGATGAACACAGCGGAATGAGTCGGCAGCGTTCCAGCGAGCAGCAGAATATGTTCACCTTTGCAGGGCCATCCATGCTTATCAGGGAGGGAAAATAAGTACTGCAGGATTAATGTCAATTACCCAACTCCAACGTCAATTATTCAACTTGACTGCACTTGTGTGGAGTCGCTTTTCAGCACCTCTGAGTCAGGAAACGGGGTGTTTTTGCACCAAATCCACCCTATAACACTTCGTACGAAGGCCTGCTGCTGCTGCTGTGACTCTTGGCTGTTACAGATGCAGCAAAACATCACTTGCAGATCCAACGCAGCCACGTGAGCTGCTCGACCAAGAGAATACGGCGGATGGCGGAAGGCAGACGGCGTACTTTTCAACATCTAGAAAGGGTTACCTCAAGAGGAACTTTGGGAAAGAGTTGTGTTCCCAGGTATATTTCACTTCAGCTCACATCTACAGCTTCATCTTATCTGATCCTGAGGGCAGAATGTGACATTTGGATTCCTTCAAAACTCCATTTAAATGTACAATAAGTGTCAGTCAACGTGAGTCATACATGTCCTCCATTTTTCCCCTCACACCACAACTGCCATCGTCGCCATCCTCTTCACCAGCTCAAAGGTGAGTTTCCCCAGGAAACACGCCGCTGTGGCCGCCGAGGCACGTTTGAAGTCACACGTTCAGAGATGGAAAAAAAATCATGAATGAGCTGCATCAAAGATAACGCCGCCACAGGCAAGCAGGGGATGGATGAAGCCTGTGTATTTTGAAATATAGGAAGCTTCACATTTCACGCCGCTGGGCTCTATGAAAGATTTAGTAGCTCAGATTGTTTTTGTATCTTATAACTGACTGCAGAGTAATTGAGAGGACATACATTTTTTCTTTCAAAGTAAACAAAACACACATATAATGGCTTTATGTCTGAAAAGCGTATGTAAACTGGAATAGGTTCAAGGCGTCCAATAGTTTGTGTATAAAAACTATTTTACTCATCAACACCAACTGAGCCAGAGATAATAGAGCCCATCCCACCTCAAGGACCTACGTGTGCCATTGTTTGCAGATTGTTTTTTTATTTGTTTGTTTGTTTGCAGTTTTTTTTTTTTCTGACAAAATCAGTCAAGACAGCAGCAACATAAGACAGTCAGGCTGACATTAAATTAGGAGAGGATCCGCAGAAACAAAACTAATCTGATTTTTTTTTTTTTTTTTTTTTTTTTTGCTTTGGAACACTCTTCTGACTTCCCACAAGTAAGAATCCTGAATGACAGATGTCAGTTGCAGCTGCAGGCTTCAGATCCATAAATAACAGACTTCAGCAGCTCAAATCCAGCTGCTCATGTTGCGATCAGAGATGAACGAGGTGTAGAGTAAACCCCTCTAAAGTCACACTGCTGCAGGTGAACATGATGTGACCTTTGAAAGAAAAACTCGTGCGTTTATTTCGAGGTTTTATTTGATTTCTGTCTTCCACTTTCTTCAGTTATCACGCGTTTTCTCGCCTCAGCTGCTGGAGCGTCACTGCTGCACTGTGTGACTTTTCAGCGCTGAGCATGCATCAGCAAACATCATTATTGAGGCTAATTCTGGAAAGCAAAATGTCAGCTGGAAGCCCACATCATTAGAATGCCATGTTCAAACAGCTTTACAGTCAACAAATCAATTAGTGCAAGTGAGCCGTCATTAAAAGAGGAAAGAAAAAGGCTGCGCTGTTATTTAAATGATCTCATAGAAGGTTAGCAAACAGAGGTCTTACTTTGACTGTCGAATTTCCTGATGATGGTGTCCAGGAAGGTGTTCTGCGGGGCCACATGGCCCCTCCGGACGGGCATCTTCGCTGCGGTGGCCCCTGGACTTCGAGAGACTTGGCAGGAGTCTTAATAATATCACAGCTTGTTTCCAGTCCTCACAGCCGAGCGCACGATGCTCACTGCGCTCCCCGCATGGAGACTCAACGCTGACAGGTTCAGGAGGCAGTAATCCGGGGGCCAAAGTTTTCCCAAGTTGCTCAGAGAGACGACAGGCTCGTGGCGGATCTCAGGAGAAAGTGAGGAGAGGGGAGTTGTGGAAAGGAGGTGCACTGTACGCACGGCAGTACTGAGCCGTTTCCAGCCTCCAGTTTCCAGGTTGAGAGGAACGAGGGTGTCTGTTTCTGTCCCCCGGGGGGAGGGCCGCCTGTCAGGTGATATTTCTTCCTGGTCTCACACTCGGTGGAGCACGGCAGACCTCTCATCCTGCACTGCAGCCCGCTCCTGCTTCGCGGACTGGGCGAGCTTTCCGACGAGCGTCGTTGGAGCCATAGTTGAGGCGCTGAACTGCGCGGTTTTTTGTTTTTTTTTTTTGTTTTTTTTTATCTGTTTCTCATTCCACCTCCTCTCTCTGCCTCTGAATGTCTTTGTGCTTAACTGGGGAGAGGAAGAACACTGGTGATTAAAAGAAAACAGCAGAGCGCAGATCCGCAGCTCGAATCGTCCTAGATGGGTGTTTTTGGAGGTGTTCTCTGTATCTCTCCTCCTCCTCGCTGTGCGCTCTGCACAGATGACTTCAGCTCCACCGGCGTCTAGCTGCGCCTCTTTTAACCCTTTGCTCATCAGGAGCGGGTGATGTAGATGAAGTCGAGGTGGATGCGCTCTTATCTACCCAAATTCTCCTCATCAGCGAGGAGAACACGTTAAATTACAATTGAGCTTCCCAAAGCGGGGACCTGGGGATTCTTGGCCGCTACAAAACCCCAGAATCAATAACGGACTTATTGAAAGTTATTTATCTGGCTAACATTCATGATTTGTTACAACTGGTCTAAAAATGAAGCCTTCCCAGTCAGTTACGAAGCGTCTGTGGTGCAGTTCAGATAACAGAGCGACGCTTTGTGTTTTTCATCACACACCTGCTCTGAAAGGCTGCGGCCGAACGGCTGCTGCCAACAGGTGTTCAGCTTTGGGCTTCGTTACCTGTCTTCCTGAATGGGAGGGATTCATTTGAGACGCACGCACGTCATGCTGTGTGCTCCCATGTTCCATGAACCTGCGCTGAAGTGAGCGTCTCTGCGGCTGCTCCGGAATCAGCGAATTTCACGTGAATATGCTCAGAAAAGGCGGTTGTGATGCTGCTTTATTGTGTGTCAGGGTTGGATGGGGATTCACCTCTCAGGCTGCTCTGCTACGTCATACCGCCGGGGTTCCCCCCTTCCGTCATAGAGGGGATGATGCCTTCACGAAGTGTCGGATATTGTGCTTCAAGCTGAAGCGCACGCTGAAGTCTCCATACTGAGTGTGTGAAACGCTGAATCCAAGGACTGTCTTGTAGTCTGCAGTTAGCCAGGGGAAAAGCACTTGGTGTCTGCAACTGAAATTTTAAAATATAGTCGTCCAAATGACAAGAAATTACATACATACACGTGAATCAACCAAGATGAATAGGCCTATATTATAGACGAAATGACCTTACATTAACACAAAATACTGACACATCATCAAATGTCTTGCAAATCCACGAGGTTAATTTCATAAAAGGCTTCTGTCTGATTGGAAACACAAGAAAAGACTGTACCAAAGGCAGTTTTTTGATGCTTCATTTGGCAAATGAACAGCCCAGATACTGTATAAAACAGCCTGTGGGAGCTCTTCCACTTTATCTGAATCCAGAAGTTGCTGAGTTTGAAAGGACGTGTGCTACGGGAAGAAGTTTCTTTTTCTGACTGCACTTGAAGGCAGCAGCGGGCTAAGCTCTCCCCCTGCATGTCCAACAACCTCACGCTTTCTCAGAGCCCCTTCAAACCCACGATAACAAGATTTTTCCATCCGTCTCAGAGATGTAACAGGCCCTGACTGAGTGAAATTCCCTTGTTTTTCGTTCCGTCAGACACAGGCCTGAAGCAGCACTGCTGCTCGCTCCATGCATTTATCAAAATGACCTGCACAGCAGCGCGATTTTTATTTATTTATTTTTTTCTTCAGCGATCAGTGTTTTAATGATTGTTTGGACGTGATGAATTGCAGCCTTGCAGTTGGACGAGGACGGAGGAACTATCCATCAAAATGTGACATTTTGGTATGAATTAAAAATGCACAAAGAAAAAAAAAAAAAAAAAAGAAAAGCCGTGTTTACTACAGCAGCTGAAAGCTAGAGAAGGCGTGCTGGTCAGCCTCCCTCTCTCAACTCCCTTATTTAGTCAGGAAAAGAGCAAGGGAGGAGGGGGAGGAGGGGGAGAGGGGGAGAGGGGAAGGCAAGGGGGGACAGAAAAAAGCAGACAGCTTCTTGTCATGGATGAGACAGATCCCAGCCTGTCAAACTCTTTTTGTATTGCCAGTATAGACACACACGCGCACACACAGAGACGCACGCACGCACAGGATAGACAGCAAGAAAGATGACTGGTTGCTTCAGGAGTTCTTAATGTATTTTACCTGGCACAAAAATGAATAAGTGAAGTGGAAAAGCTCCAGTCTTCACTTTGACACGTCCATTAAAAGCTACATGTTCTTATAATGAATAAACAGTTCAGCCGCAAATTTAACTGTCATCACAAGCATTACTTCATCTAATAAGTATAATGTCTCCAAAGAAATATTATTTTTCTCCAAGTATATTTGAATTGTGCACAAAGTTAAGCCTAGTAAAGGGCCACACGTTCATTTTTGGAACTTTAATATCACAAAAAAATGCACATCTTTAGTTTCTAATTGGGTTTTATTTGGTTCTACTGAAAGCAAAGAGCTGAGGCTTTGTTTGGACGTCGGGTCTAAAGGTGGGAAGCTTATGTGAAGAGCAGAAATAAACATTCAAACTAAGTGGTGGATGCTTGACTACAACTGAATGGCACAAGTGGCAGTACTCATATTTGTTTAACATGTTAAAATATTTTTTTTTATTTTTTTTTTTGGATTATTAATATTTCCTTAGAACCTCAGATGTTCTTTTCCCTCCAGATCTTAATTCAACAACAAAAGCGTATCCATTTATAGATATGAATGCATGACAAACAGAGTTATTCACTGTTCTGAGATGGAAAATAGTGATAAGCCAAACACAGTTGGCACACTGTATGAGACTGGACAAAATAACACTCTGAGAGGCAAAATGAGTGTTTATGGGGAAAAATGTGGAGTCATTTCATCTTCATTTAAAACACAGTGATGATAATGATCTTGGGAATGACACGCTGAGTCATGCTTGAATATAACTGTAATGCTACACCTTACAATGGGGCAAAGATAGGCTCTTATTGTCTACATGTAAATGTAAGGGACGGGGAGTTTTGCCACATTCTGCAGGGGCTGTACAAAGATACATGATACAAAAAGGCATCAATGTTTTTAAAACAACTAATAGCAGGAAGAATATTAAAAAAACAGACAGCCGACAGTATTCTCGATGTGGACAAAATGTTTATTGACGAGTCCACTGGAACTACAGCGTGAACTGCAACAATGCAAAGTATCTAGCCAGTTGCAGTAAACGGCAACTTAAAGCAGACTGCTGATAAATTTTCTTTAATCATACAAATGAAACATTTTAATGTATAATAGGTCTTTCTTGAATTGTATCATAGGTCCTTTAATATTACTATAAAAATACAGTAGTAAAAGGCTGTACAGGCTGAAGAACAGGAACTCGATGATCAGCAGCAGCATCCAGTCATATGATGACTAAGTACTACAGAACAATGTGTACATCAAAAGGGTCTCAGGACTTCATTTTTCCACTCGTCCATCCATCTGGTGATCTGTCCATCCCAAAACTCTCCGTCCATCACCCAGCTGGCTTTCAGCGGGGCGCTCTCACTTGACTTGGCGTCCATAGTCGTCCTGCTCCCGCTCTATTTCGGGAATACACACATTCACACTCACACACACACGCGCTCACCATACTCACTCAGCGTCTGGACAGGTCACCTCCTGTGAAGAGGAGAAACAGCGAGACTGATGGAATCATAACGTCACCGTTACTTTCTCTAATAATTGAATTCCTCTGCAGGATAACAGATAGAGAGTCTCTAAAGCATCGTATCTTCATTTGGTAATGTGTGAACAGCGTGGCTTGATATATTCTGGGATACTCTGAGAGTTTCCATATTTGAAAAGCATTAAAAAAATCTGTTAAATGCAAACGCAAAGCATATTATTTGAAATGCATTTATAATATGGAATGCATCAACCAAAGTACATTTATAAAAAAAAATCCTGACAGAAGTTGAAAAATGTATCCATGTAAGTCGTCTCCGGTCTTGTGTCTGTAATGAGAGCGAACGGTGGATAAGAAATGGAAAAACCTATAGTGGCAGTTAATATGTGTAAGTGTGTGTGAAAGCGTCCACACATTATCAAAGATTGATTGCTGTGGCGACCAAATCCGTCAGATGTGATGTCCAGGGGAGTGTAGATCTGGGAGGGGAATATGAGCTGGGGGGTGTTCTGTGTCGTATGTGGCTGCATCCAATTAACTAACGCAATCAGCCATGTTGATGAATGGATTAGCACATAATTGCTTCAGAGGTGGGATCCCTGATTGAATTATTCATGGTGGGCAAAGGCAAACGTATGTTTCCCTCGGATTAGAGTGCATGCACGTGCGTGAATCTGTGTAAATGCATGTAAGTCACTGATCATGTGTGTGTGTGTGTTTGCGTGCGTATGTTGTGTGTCAGCCTAGTGTTAATTGAAAGTGACTGAGAAGTTGCACAGAGAGAGGAGGAGACAGACATGATGGTTGGGAGGTTACAGCCACTTACTGAGCTGCCTATGGGGGAAACCTTCAAATTGGTTGCAATACTGGCCACACGTTCACGTTACAGCAGGTATTTTTTCATGGCTGCATTCCAAAAACTGCCCAGCACAGTGCCAGTGTGTGGACATGGTATTCATTCCATTTCAGATTGGGACATAAAACAGCACATGCTGTTTCCTGTGCGTCTGCTCAGTAAACAACGTACAAGGTTCCCCTCAAAGAGCAGTGAATAACAGAGAGCCTCACGTGCTGTACGTTTCACATGACTTGTCATTGCTGAATCCAAATGGAGAGGCCAAAGTCAATTCTTTAAAGCCGTCAAAAGGGGATGCATGGGTTGCATTCAGCCTAACTTGGCCGTAACAATAAGTGTTACTACAGCATCCGCCACCTGATCTGCAGCTGTTTGATCATCAGCTAATGCTGTGATGAGGATGTGCACCTGCAGGGTATTTCTGCAGGTTTAAGGAGGGACCTGGAAGGTTGTGGAGCAGCTCAACTAATTTCAAAACACAAAAAAATTTGACTTAAAAAAGTCCACATATTTGTGTTTAGAAGGAAGATAAACACAGAAATACGATTAAGGCTTGAGGCTGAACTTGATTCAACTGTTGATATGACAACAGGTCAGTGATTGTTCTGCTCCTCAAAGCTGCATTAATGTTTAACAGTATCTGCTGCCAGAACATCAACGCCTCAAGCCAAAACTGAAAAACTGCTGGCTTATTCACACTTTGCAAAGTAAAGCCCACTGATAAATTCATTGTCGGCGAAGAATAATTCATGAGAGGCAGCACTGGAAAAACATTGATATAATCAACATTTAGATAGTTCAGTTACTGAGAATTAATGTATCAAGATCTGTTGGTGTAATTATCATAATTTTATAAACCCACATACAAGGTAAAAAGGCTATAGGATAAAAAAAAAGAGCAAATCCAAAGTGGAAGTAAATGAGTTCGGCAATTCATAGGTCAATTATTTAAGTAAGATTGATTGCCTTTAATTTGATTTAACTGGGAATCTTCATCTTCATTAACATAGGCTTCATGTTAGCCTATATTAATGAGGCCACATTTGAGGAACAGGCGCAGAGCGGCATGCATCCTGCATGGTTTAGCCTTTTTCTATTATATTTCACCATCACTGAAACACGATACGCTTCGGGATATGTCTGTTTCTTAATCAAATTCATAATCAGTCATTCCTTTGTGACTGCTGGGAAAGTGAATATGTAAACATGTCACATGAAAGCATTTTTCCATGATATGAAACGCTCGGTTCTCACTCGGCCACATCCATCATTCCCCACCTTGGCAGCTGGTGCATTCGCAGCTGTGTATGACGGGCAGGACGACCGGCTCGCTCTCTCCGCTCTCACACTGCAGGCTGAGGAAACGGACTGGGTTGTCAGGGTCCAAACGGTAACTACAGCACTCGCAAACTGACTGGAGGTAGGGCTCCTGCAGGGGAGGAGGGAGGAGAAGATACAATGAAATGATGGATGAGGATGAGCGAAGAAAAAGGAGGAGAGGAGGTGAAAGGGGGATAAGGTGGAGCGAGCCAATTAGGAGACTGGAATAGGAGGACAGTGAGAAGGGTTTAGAGGAGAAGGAGGTTCAGAGAGAATTTCAGAGGATGGGATAGAGGGAGAGAAAAAGGGATCGCAGAGAACAGAGAGATGATGCCTGAAAGAGGAGGAAAATGTAGCCAAGGAAGAGAGGAGGGTAAGTTTAAAGGAGGTGAAAGGGCACCAGCAGGACTGATAGAGGAGAGAGGAGGCAGGTGGAGAAATTAGAGCCCTCAAACATTATATTAAATGACAAGATGAGACAGTATGAATGACAGTATATGATATTTATGGAGCGAACTTAAGAGCATTTCCTTTGCTGCATCTGAAAATACCAAATCACATCAAACACTAGTGTAAAACTAGAAATACTCTCCATTTCAACAATGAGTCAAATGATAACATCTAATGTGAAAGCGGTCACTCATAGCTGGTGATAACTCTCCGTGGCTTCATCAGTGTGGGCTCAGCTAATTGTTTTCATTGTCCAGCAAACTCTGGTCTCATACATGTCTTTCCAGGCAGCTGTATGGAGCAAACAAGCTCTGATAAGCCCTCTGTACACTGCCAATAACCAAACAGCAGGCAGACACTTAGTCACTGGCAGCTAAATATAGTCCAGCAATTAGCAGAAAAGGAGCCACATGTTTTTGTTGGGAGTTGGTTGAGACCAAAGCAAACCTGAAAGGACGGTGAATATGAGAATTATTCATCAGGTGGACAGAGAGACGAACTCCAAATGAATGCTAATGTTGCTCTGCACTTTTCTAACATGTTTTTCAGGTTGTTCTTCTGCCCTGAGGTGGCAAAAAAATGGATTAATGCAACTATGAAAGACATGATAATACAATCAGTTCACCTAAAGCACTGTTAAATAGAACATTCTCGGCCAATTGGTGGCAAAGAAAAAGGCTGTAAACACAGCACTGACCTGTTGTAAAGTGGTTATGGCAAAGGTGCTATCTTATTTCCACATCTAGTGTCCGCAGAGCAACATCAGCATACAATCTATGTCCACCTGATGAATCTGAATCCAATAATCACTCTTCTTCTCGCTCTGGTTTGGTCTCCAGTGATTCCCGAGGGAAATATCTGCACATTTGGTCAGTCTGCTGCTTGGTGCTGGGCAGTTAGCCTTCAGAGGGTTTACATGCACTTATTCACTAAAACGTCAGCCGCAGCTGGAAACACTGAGAGCGAACCAGAACATTAATGCTGCAGCTCGCAAACGCAAAACAGTGAGCTGAAAGATGCTAAAATGCTTCATAGAGACGAGGGGAACTGCAGACTCAGTTAATAATTATCTGTTGGTTCATCGCTCAGATAGACAGAGAGACAGTTTACATGTCAAACTAGTAAAAAAAAAAAAAAAAAAAAAAAAAAACAAGAGAGCTAAAACACAATCCAAACACAAAGTTGGGAATTGGATAATAATTCAGCAGTTTTTGGAACTCCTGAATACAAAAACCCTCCTGTTTTGCATGATAGAAGGCAGCTCCTTGAAAGGTGTACTCATGTGTCCAATTAGTGCAGGCGGAGTCCCAAGCAGCAGAGAGGCTGTGGAAAAGTACAATGGATGGGAGCACACAATGATAGATAATAGGGGGAGAGGCAGAGGACAGGAGGGATGGAGTCCAGGATCCAAAACTGAAAGCAACTTCAGCTTTGAAGCAGCAGCTACTGGTGCTTCACACACTTTGAAACAGTGTGTGCGTGTGTGTGTTTGGGCATGTGTGTCTGCTTGCATGCGTTTAGTGGTGGCGGGAACGAGCATGTGACTCCTGTGAACGCATCCCCGCTTCTTCCAGTCCCGCTGATCAATGAAAAGGGAACTTCCCTGCGCTGCCCGGTCACTGGTTACCATCCCCGGTTGCCACAGTAACAGAAGGTAATGACACATTTGGCTGAGCTGATGTTTATTTTTACTGATCTGACTGACTCTATTTTTACAGCGGAGATGTATGGACGCCAAGGAAGAACAAAGTCACCATGGTGATGAAGTGATGAGCCCGCTGAGTTGCGAGATAAAAAAAGACAACAAGTGAAGGCTGCAAAGAAAACAGGTGAAGAAGAGCTGATAGAACCACGTGACCGCTGTTCAAAACATCTATATTTAGATTGCTGGCGGTGACTCGACTATTGAATTATGTATTTTTGTTTACCTGCCTTCGTGTCATCTGTGTGAGCTGTGTGTGTAACTAACTGCGGCTGGCAGAAGGCGGAGGCTGCCGGGCACTGTTAGCTGTCCCCTGTTCGTCTGTGAAGACGTGAGATTACGGCAGGTGTGAGCGGCTGAACGGGGCCGCATGTTCGACTTCATTCTGTTGTGCAAAAACTCTCTTAACGCCCTGATGCCAGGTCGTGCTTCAGGAGGGAAACAGATGGGCAATTTGGCTGCACAGTGACAGCTGAGGCAATAATGCGAATTATTTTCAAGCTCACTGTGAACAATATTATTAATAACAGTGTTTTACTGCTTTTCTGGCACTTTGTATCCACCATGTTTCTTATTTAAGGTCGGCAGACATTCCTAATTAAATGAAAACTGCAGAAACTCCAAAGTGCACAGGCTGAAACGGCACTACTTGATTAAAGGCAATTGACTGTGCAGCCCTGATGGGCAATTTGCAAACAATAGCAGCCAACAGCTTTTTCTCTTCCAGTTCTGGTCCCTTTTAGTCCACTTTGCTGGTTCTTTACGGTGCTACCAGTTGATGTTGAGGTCAACGCTTGTCAATGATGCCTCATGTTCAGATAGTAGCATCTCCTGTGAGTGTGTGCGTGTGTGTAGATGTCTCTTCCGCGTACCTCCAGGATGACATCAGTCCTCGACAGGCAGCGTCCCCTGCAGAAGCTGACCTCCACGTTGTCAAGCCGACAGTCTCCCTTGGTGATGTTCCTGACCTGCACATAGCGACGACACTCTGGCACAGGCTCGCCTGACGGACACGCAGTGGGGAGGACGAGGAGGGAGGAAATGAGACGGGACGCAGTAAATGGGAAACACAGAAGGCATGGAAAAGCAGATTATGAGAAACCAGAAGCTAAAAAATGGAGAGAGGGTTTTTTTTGTGTATGCATGAAAAAGCAGGAGGAGAAAGACAAAGGAGGAGACAGAGCCAGAGAGCACGGTGACATTGCCATGCTCCCTCGCAGCATGTGACATTTCCTCCACTGGGAGACAGATTAAAGCCCCAATGTAGGTTAAGTAATGTAATCTCTCACTAATTGTGGACTGCAGCGCTTGCTTTTTAGCCCGCTATAAAATTAACTATAGAACATTCAAATGAAAGTCGTGACACGGAGTAAAAGGATCCATAGTGATTTTGCATGTTTGAGATTTGTGTTTTTATTGCTCCATTTCTATTACACAATCAACGATGAAAAAGTGGAGCTTCTGTGTGTCTTTGTGTTAATCACATGCTTCAACTCATTTGTCTGTCTCTTCCTTTCTGACACATAAGTTGGTGCATGTTAGTTCTCTCAGGTTCATTTGTTTTTTCAGGGAACAATGTCTACTTTTCAGACCTCGAAAATACTGTGTTATATGTCTGATTTCTGAACACAGTCTGTAAGTTGATTTGTGCATACTGTGTGTCGTACTAACCTGGAAACTGCTTCCTGCAGACTGGACAGCAGCTGCCTGGTTCCTCCACCTTGACCTCCCCCTGAGAGAGAGATACAATTAGTTGTCTTTTTAACAATCTATGATCAGTCTCAATGAAAACAACACAGGTGCACAACGCAACACGTGATCAAAAATAATCTCCAGCACCCTGTCAACACTCAGTCAATTTACTGGGTGGTTATGTTTTGAGCCTCTTTTGCAACTTTTGACCTGGGACACCTTGGGTCATGAGGACCAGGGCTGAGATCCAGCACAGACGTAAGCAGAGGAGAGGAAAGGCAGAGAGACAGAACATCACACCACCTTAAAGATGGGAAGAGGAACAGGAATTAAAAAGGCAAAACGTGAGACGTAAAGACCAAAAATAGCCAGAGAGCAAGACAGTGACATCAGGACACAACAGACGTAGACAGAGGGAGCAAAGCCACTGAGGGAGAGAGATCCAGAACAGTCCAGAGAGAAGCAGGGTGTCCTGTGGTGTCCCTGTCTGAGAATAGCTTCTGTGAGCATGCAGAGTCACACACACACACACAGAGTCTGACAGCAGGCTTCAACACCAACACCAGCCTCTGCTCAGCCCTGAAACGGCACCCTGCTATACCCTTTCTCTACACACGTCTCTCTGCTGTTCACCCCAAAGACTTCTCCTCCCACTCTGCACTGCTGCCAGCCTTCCCTCAGGGAGGGAAGGAGTCCACTAACTTAAAGGGTGGGAGATCACAAAGAGGACCATTTTAAGTCCTTCGAGTTCAGAGTCTGTATGTTTGCACCTGTGTTTGTGTGTGTGATGTGGCAGGGGGCAGATACCATGTGAAATGTGGCTTCCTGCATAAGTTCATTCGTAGCCTTGTTTGAATGTAATTTCTAACTTGAGGACTAGGTTTACAGGCTATTAACATGTCAAAAGGTTGCACCAGCTCCAACAGTTCCACCGTAGATAAGTTCTAACTTCAGTCTTACACCTAGTCTTAAGTACGTGTGAAGTCCTCTGTACAATAGTGGCTGGCACAGAGCATTGTTTTCAAAGGTGGGATAACTCAGAGGATGGCTGCTTTGCACCTTCAACACATTTTCTGTGATATAGCATTACTCTATGACAGTGCTGGCAAAGCTGGCAGCTTGACTAAATCTGACATGAGACTTTAACATTATAGTGCTGGCAAGCACATATATAGTGTTAATGAACTTTCTAACTAACAGTTATTTCTACCGGTTTGCCAGTACAGGCTATCATTGCGTTTTTTATAACATTACAATTTCGTCTGCCAGTAATAGTGTACCATTATATTTCCCTGTGTTGTTGATGGGCTCACCACTGCTGTAGATGAAGGTTCCATTTTATCACCTGATCACAATGCTTTGTCCTAGTCTGACTCCTTCTGTCGTCGTTTGTTAGCTATTTTTAGCCGTCAGCTCTTCACTATCGCAGTGTTCAACGACGACCGGGCACGAGAAACAACAACACTGCATTAAGAAAAGACACTGACGCAGCTTTAGGGTCAAACTAGCTTCGATGGATTGTTTAGAGAGGGCTCATGTATAGCTGGTACAACAGGAAAGTGGTTATTTCAAAGGCGAGGACACTTGGCATTGAGAGTACATACAGTAAATGGAATTTGTGTTGCCTACAGGCTGTGAGACAGAAATCAGAGTCATGCTAATGTGTCTGGTACAGAAAAAAAGTGTTCGGGAGGAAAACATCCTGATAGAGTTTATCACCAGATATAATAACAAAACCTTTAATACATAACCTTGGAAAGGTGCTCCCAGCAGAGAGGTGGAGGCACGCTAACAGATTTCATCTTTAAAAAGGCAATGTGCTTAACTGTAGGCCGACTCCTAAATAACAGAGCACGCTGACAGTAACCAATTCTCAGCCTGTCTGGAGCGGGAACACAGTGCATTAAATGACCTTTTCATATTGGCCAGAATAAGGACTGCTTTCACAGCCGCATAACTCAGTGCAGCCGGGGGTGGGGGGGGGATTTGAGAATGCAAGCAGAAATAGTCACACAAGCCCCTCCAGAGACATGGGGCACCGGCGTAAAGACCTGGGTACACCACAAGTGAAACACTTAGTAGACTGTCTACTTTGTGGAACTCACTGTGTAATCAACCTCTCCTTTAAAGTTCTGGATGTCAGCAGAATGTATTTTTACCCTGGCCTTTATACAGCGCTGGTGTGCTAAAGATATAAATTCAGCTTACTGTGTCAAGGATGAGACAGACTTTTCTACTGAGACTTTTCTCCACTTCATCACCATGGAGATAAGATGTTTCCTTTTTTTTTAATAAATGAAGTCTTCATTAGTGCGAAGCTTTTTATTTAGAAGATTTGTACACCAAAAGTACACACAAAAATATTTTTGACCTTGAAGCATGGAGCCATGCAGATAGTTGCACTTTTATTTATCCAGAATTTGAGACGAGAGGAGCCAAGACCAAATCTACCTGCAGGGCTTGAAACTTGAGTGAACTGGCCCTTTAAGCATGGGACAGAGTTACAGGCAGGGAACAAGGAGAGAAGAGGCTTTGCAAAAGGACGTTTGGGTAAAAAAAGTTTAATTTTTTTTCCAAAGTCAACACGAGGGCAGCCTCAAACGATGCCTATTCAACACCGTCGTACCCTTCTCCTCTGTTTCTGTCTAACTGGACAGGGTCTGTATTTGTGTGGTACCAAAAGTTCCACCTGTCTCAAGGACTATAAAAATGTATTCATATTTCATGGAGTTTATTTTTTTCTTCATCTGCCTCTAGTCGTACAGAGTGCATGCATAATTGACACGCAGCTCGCCGTCCCCTGCGAGATGAGCTGTTAACAACTCACCGGCAGATGACTGAGCATTGTCTGCGAGTTGAAGGCAGACTGTTTTTTTCTGTGAAGGGGCTGTCACAAGTAATGACAAGCACGCACTGATACACATAATCCCTCATGCATGATTTACCCAAACCATAAGCAAAATTTTGCTGCAAAAATTGATTGTTGAATATTTCAAATCTACAAACGGTACTACACTGGACATGTAATGCCCGTAAAACCGACTCAAATTTTCAGCCGTGACTAAACTTGTGTTTTACATATTGTACACGGTGCCATTCATTTCGCAGAAGAGATCTCAGCTTTAACAAATAATGGATAAACTCAATTATGCTTAAAGAGGAAACTAGGCTACAGTGTTTCACGGGAGGTGGAGGGGCATGGTAAAGGAAAAAGTGCAGGCTGGTGGGAGGTTCGGACAGTCAGGTATTGATCTACCTCAGCCAGCGCCTTGCAGAGAACAGCCCACATATTCTGAAAAGAGCAGAGCCTTTTCTCCCTCGCTCGGAATAATTGAGACGTTTGTGACCGGCAGAGACGCTGCGTGAACTGTACCGACCCGGGGCAGCAGTGGCAGTTGAATGGACTGATGTGTTTGTCTGAGAGACTGATGGTGCATCTGTATGTGAACCTTCATCTCCAGTTATCTGTACTTGGATGCAGTAGGTGCGCGCGCACACACACACACAACTGCAGAAGAGCAAACAGCTTTCTACATGCCTTTCTCAGAACTTAGAAAAAATGGTGAAGTCTGGGGTTCTGCATTGTGCTTTGTGCAGGTGTCTGATAGAACATACACCTGTGTCATTTCACCTTTGATTTATCATAATTCCACAAAATGGGCTGTTACTATTATAATTTACAACACAGCTGTTGGCCCAGTTTACTGGTTCAAACCTGCACACAAATAAATTTAAGGGATACCAGGATAATTATGACAGGATACAAAATTAAAAAAAATTCTCTCTAATCTTTGATTGAACTGTCTCCAACTCGTGCACGTCGCTCTGTAATCAAGACTTGGAGGTATGAAGTGGTTAGAAGCAAAAAAGAGTTGGGATCCACTGGCCTCATTTGCCACAAAGGCCAGCATCTGTGGTTTGAAAGATGTCTGGTGCAAGGACAGACCAAAACTCTCTGTGCAACAGCTGCACCGTACAGGCTGACTGTGAGAGGAATCAACCTTGCAAAGAGACACGGAGACAGTGTCGTTCATATGCTCCTCCACTCGTAAATGACTGCATGTGGCTTGCAGACAAGGCACAGACAACAGACAAAACTCAGCACATAGCAAAGAAGGTTAGTCAGTACTTTTTAAGGTCGGATGGTCATTACTGATATCTAGAAAGCATCAACATATTGCAAAATGAGGATACACACTTTGAATGAACAGAGATTTGTCGGCTGGTAGACGTTTTGTTTCTACTGTTTCTACTGAGGCAGATATCCCTCTAATATATCTGGATGTACGAGACCTTTGAGAGCAATGATGCAAGAAAGAAGCAATATTTGCAGGGTATCTGCTTTGATTCTGGTATTTGGGATTATCCAAAAAATCACATTCCCATGTAGTTATTGAATCTATAAACAGTTTTTCAAGTGATTTTCCAGAAAAATGTCATTATGATAATCATTACTATTGCAATATAAAATGACACATTGAGTGATTTTGGTCAGACCACCCACTTGTAGCTCCTCTGAATGTAGGATCTTTGAGAAAAGTCTTTAGAACCAAACAGAATAATTGTGCCTAAACGTGATCAATAAATGTCAAATTCTGTAGAGAAAGTACAAATACACAATCAGACAGACATGGAGTTAGTGCTTAACATCAGCGTGTGTGTCTCACCTCATCGCAGTGGAGAGGCGGACATCTTGACTGGCACAGTTTCTTCCCGTTCACACAGCGGCATGACAGGCAGCCCTCCTCCCACTCCGATCCTGCCTGGCTCACACACACACACACACGCAAACACACAAAATATCGACATTCACTCACTAGACTTTTGAAAAGCTGGTGATAATGCCAATGATAACAGCCTGTTAGTCTTTCCTTGACACACACTCACACTACTGTCTCAGTCAGCACAGGTTTGATTAAATGCAACCGGTCATATCTCAGCATCGACTTCAGTGAATCCACTAAAGCTTGAGCTGCACCCTTGTGCATAATTTAGGTTATGGGAGCCCATTATGATGCTGTAATTATAACAACACATAATACAGACTCCATTATATATTTTATGTGTGTGTGTTAGCTATGGGAGTCATTAACAGAGCTCAGTTTTTATCCATACAAAAGCACCCATTAGGGAGTTCCTTTGTGGCTCACACTGAGCCATTTGGCGCAATATTCATGAGGTAGTTGATTAGAAAACCATAGAGGGTCTTTAAATGGACATTAGTCATTATCAGCTGACAGACACACAGAGGGAGAAACACAGCAGACAGGAAGAAAGAAAGAAAGAGACACATAGGAACAAGACTGAGAGGGGTTGATGAAGGGAGAGAAAGAAAGATAACGAGGGGATGAAGAGAAGAGGGATGGAGAAAGTGGGAGATCATTCACGGATCCTGCAAAGAAACCAGAAGAGGGACTAGTGAGAGATAAAGCGGAGGTATGAGAGGATAAAGAAAGAAACAAAGAGGGAATGAAAGAGAAAGGCCTGAAGAAGAGAGATCAAAAGGGGGAATCTGACCACATGTCAGTGAATGATTAATTCTTATAATCCTATAATATCCCCCTCATCATAAATAATTCCTGGCAGGCTTGCCAAGTTGCGGTCCGAGTGCCGGCTTTCTACGGCACTTCCTACATAATTGATGAGGCTGAGGGCTGGAGAGGCATTGTGGTGTAATGTGGCCTGCAGGGCATGTCACTCATTTTCTAATAGGCCCTTCTTTATGAGTAAATAACACAATGGGGATGAATAGGAGGGAACGTAAACAACATGTGAACGGTAAGGTTCAGACAAACGCCATTATGAGGCAGGCACAATGGGTACAAGCCGCCAAGTTAGCTGGGCAGCAGATGTCTGTTTACTTTGGGTGTAAGCCAGTGTGTGTGTGTGTGTGTGTGTGTGTGTGTGTGTGTGTGTGTGTGTGTGTGTGTGTGTGTGTGTACCTCCCGCAGGATGCCCTGGTCATGGCAGGGGCAGAGGGCAGGGATGACACACACGCCCTCTGTGTTTCGGTAAAGCCCCTCCCGACACACGCAGCCCTCAGCGGAGTGGCTGCAGTTGACTGGAGAGGAGTAAATGTCCTGGCAGCTCCTCTCGCACAGCGGGACCTCCTCAGATACACTCCTCCTCCACTGCTCCCCAACAGGACATGCTGCAGAGGAGGAGGAGGAGGAGGAGGAGGAGGAGGAGGAGGAAAGGCAAAGGAGTGAAATAAGTGAAAAAATGTGAAAAAGCAGAGGAAAAAAGTGGAGAGAATCAAAATGGACAATGAAGGTGCAGCATTAATCAACATGACACTTCAAATTATTTTTTCTGTTTCTCCTCCTTGCTGTGACATAAACATGATATTTAGCAAATTACACGCAATGCCAATTTCCCATTCACTAAACCCTCTCCTGAACAGTACGCATAAGCAGAAACAGCAGGCCTGTCAAGCTTTGGATTTCTCTCCAGTCTCATCTGGGTGGGGCGATAATAAGAGTGTAAAACTTCACCCAGTCTCCCACTTGCACTGCCAACTAGTGGTGACAATACGGCTTTTCCCAGGCCCCGTGCTGCAGTGCATTGTAGAACTGCATCATCAGCTAAGTATAATATTTTTACCTTGTTCAATCTCTTCAACTTCTTCAATCTGTGACAGGTCCTACTCAAGAGCATGGCCATACACTAGATCTAGTGTTGTCGTGTGGTCTACCTGTCTTTAATACTGAAGTGCGCGATGCTGTCTTTTCTGATCACATGCCTGTTCTACTTGAGGTTTCTCTTCCTGGTCATATTGTTAATCCATCCTCTACTGCGCGCCGCTGTCATAAATTTAACTCTTCCACTTCCGTTCATTTCTGTGAAAAATTCCTCCACTTCTTTAACGATAAGGTGACGATGACCATTCGATGACCATCAGAGCAGACATCTTACCCCCTTCCTATGACCCCTCCGTTACTGTCACTTCCTCTGTTGTCTTTAAGCAGTTTGAGCCTGTGTCTCTTTCCCAGTTAATGGAGGTTATTGGTCACATGAAACCCCTCTGCCTGTCCCACTGATGTTGTTCCCTCTCACTTTTTCAAGGAGATCTGTGAGACTATTGAACCTTGTATCCAATCAATTATAAACAGCAGTTTGGCCTCGGGGGTTGTTCCAACTACTTTTAAACATGCAGTTGTTGAACCACTGATCAAAAAACCTGACCTGGACACCTCAGTCCTCTCAAACTTTAGGCCCATTTTTAAACTTCCTTTTTTATCAAAAATCCTGGAAAAAGTTGTGCTCTGTCAACTGCACTTCTTTTTAATGGTGTTATTGAGTTATTCCAGTCTGGTTTTAAAGCATTTCACAGCTCTGAATCTGCACTTTTAAAGTTTTAAATGATCTTTTATTAGCCATTGATTCAGGGAATTCTGCTATTCTTATGCTTTTAGACCTCTCGCCTTTAGTACAGTGGATCACAGTATCCTCATATCTCGCCTGGAGCACCATGTGGGTCTTAAAGGAACAGCTCCGGAGTGGTTCAGGTCTTATATGTCTTGGTGATTGTGTGTCGTCCTCAGCGCCTTTACGTTGTGGAGTGCCTCAGGGGTCCATTCTCGGGCCTATCCTCTTTTCCCTTTATATGCTCCCCCTGGGGTCCATTTTAAGAAAGCATGACATAGCTTTCCATTTTCATGCAGACGACACACAAATTTATCTGCCCCTGAAACAAAATGGCTCCTTACAGCCACTGTTGGACTGCCCGAAGGACATTAAAGCATGGATGGCCTTCAATTTTTCAAATTTTAACGAAAATAAAACAGAAGTTCTGTTATTTGGACTAATGTGCGTGCTGGCCCCCATATGGACCTGAGCTCACTGAGTCCATACATAAAATCCACTGTAAAAAATCTTGGGGTGATTATGGACGGTGATTTTAAATTGGACAAACAAATTAATTCAGTGGTGAAATCCAGCTTCTTCCAGCTGAGGCTTTTATCTAAGGTCAAGTCCTGCCTGTCTTTTAATGATTTTGAAAGAGCCATCCATGCCATATATTTTGTCCTGTCTTGACTACAGCAATGCCCTTTATGTTGGTGTTAGCCAGAGTTCTCTCTCACGCTTACAGTTAGTCCAAAATCACATTTTAAAATCACGTCTTAAAACACATTTTTATTCTTCGGCTTTTAACTCAGTGTGGGAGTTTTATCTCTGTCTGTTTCTTGTCGTATGTTGCTTTTATATTATGCTGCTTTTATGTTGAAAATTGTCCAGCAATTTGGTCAACAGCTGTTGTTTTAAATGTGGTTTAGAAATAAATTTGATTTGATTTGATTATTTGTGGGGTTAAAGAAAAAAAAAATCTCTGTTCATAAGGAGCACATCCACTGGGGAGTATTTCCCTGCTGTGTGGAAGACCAGGGTGCTGTCAGAGTTGAGGCTAAAATTAGCAGCTCTGTCCTTCTGTGTATTGGATTTGGGAAGGTTTACATCCAGCAGCTCCTGGCCAGTGTTACCCAAGATATCGCTTCATTTTCCAAACACATCAGTTAGTCTTCATCCTAAAAGTCTGTCCTCTAGTAACATGAAGGTGAAAACACTCTGTATGTACTAAAGTTCTATATGGATCATGGAGACAGATGTTGACTTTTTGCCTGGGATGTGCAGTTTTAGCCACAGTCTTGTAGGATTTTACCGCGTACAGTATGTGCCATGCATGTGCATCATCTGCATGTTTATGACCCCTTTACAGGATTCTCATTTTAAAACAAGTCCATTGGAAACATTCATATAACAAGTCAGGCGGGGACAATATTTTCAACCAACTCATGAAGCTAAAATTAGCTTAATTAGCTCGCTATAAAAACATATAAAAACATCTCCCAGCAACAATTGTCAGCTGACAACATCGATAGTCACTGGTTAGAAAAGAGACTCCTATGTTTGTTGACCTGTGTCTGAGATCACGGGCCCATTGCTCCACTGTTATCACTGTATGTGCCGTGCAAGAACGGTTTCTAACAGGGACTTTTACAAGAGGCTTCCCATAAATGCTGATGTCATTGTTAATATCATCCTTTATGATGATCAGTTCCCCTCTCCTCACTCACCACAGTCAGGGGCCGTGCAGGTCTTGGTGCGGTGGTCAGGGCCGTTGCACGGGGCCCCTCCATACTGGCTGGACTGCAGGATGATTCTGGTGGAGCTCTGCTGTCCCGTACCACAGCTTGCTGAGCACGGACTCCACTGGGACCAGCCGGACCACTCACAGTCCACTGCAGGAGGAGAGGATGGGAGAAGACTATAAACATGTGATGTCAGGGTTCATCTTACCTTCATTTACCTGCAGCAGTAAGGCAGCGGATAGAGAATAACTCTCCTTTGGGCACTGTTCTTAAGCTCTTTCAAATAAAACTACAATGACAGGTATTATGCCTTTTTATTAAAGCCATTTGTTAACTGCAACACCTGCCTGAAATAATGTTGAGATGGGCAACAGAACAAAACCCAGAAGCCCAAAACCCCAATAAATTCTCACCAAAGACTCTTATTACAGTTTTAGGTCTGATTTCGGAGGCCTGTCTTTGAGAAAATAGAGCACCAACAGGAAGGAGAGATAGACAACCATGAGGAGAGATGAAGACAGGGAGAGTGAAAAGGAGAAGGCAAGAAAAGGGACTAAACGTGTTTGTGTGATAATTTCATATGTATTTGTCAAATTCTTCTACATTTACAATATTGACTGTCAGAAGTCAAACCTGTTTAAGACACCTGTGTCCCATCATGAAGGAATGCACAAGCTCTTCTCTTATCGGTGTTAACTGCTCTGAACAGTGTTAATAAAAGATCCTTGATACTATTTTTACAGACTGACTGCGCCTTCACGACCACGGGCGCTTTGTTTATTTGTTCTGACAACACGACTTCTGTTAAACTGAAGTTCTATTGAAAGCTGTGGGAGGCAACACTCCTTGAACACTCCAATCAACACTGTTCTTAGCAGAGAGGAGGATAAAAGGCACTGCTGATCAGACGACGACAGATAAAAACCTGGGTCAAATCACAGAGCTATTCGCACATCCAAGTCTCTTATGAGGACATGAGGGTTTGCACTTTCTGACAATTGACTCCTCATTATCTCCCCGCTCGTTCTCACCCTGCTAGTTCAAGATGGTATCGTGTGTTTACGAAACAAAAACCCAGTAATGGCCTTTGTAGGCTGTGATTGATGTGGCTGTCGCTCAGTTATTTGAGCCAACTGTTGCAGCAGCTGTTACTAACTATAGATAGCTTGACATATCTGTCATGGTCCTGACAGGACAACCAAAGATTATTGTTACTGGTGTTTTCATTGCGAAAACAGAGAGGCCCTATAAAGTGCAAGAAACGCGTTGGGTAAGAACAGCTGTGACAGAGCATCACTCACCGTCACAGAGCTCGGAGGTACAGTTGAACACTCCTCCCTGGCACACGCTGGAGAAAGTTAGAAGGAGAATCAGGTGAGGGAAGTAATATGAGGGACAAATCAGTATTAGCTGATATTATTGAACACTGAGACACCAAAGCAATACCTTCATGTCACACAACTGTGGACATCAGACTATATTAAGTGAGTATCAAAACCACCGTGAGGGAGATGAAATGACTTACGGCATGTCTGCAGAATGCCAGACTATCTGTTACAGTAGATATCATAGTACCAAACTGGATTGTTGCTGACTGACTTCGATCATACATAATGTACAAATGACAGAAAAGTCTTAACAACTATGATTATGATAACATTCTTTCCTGATATTAAAATGCTAGACATGAGACTTAAAGTGTTTTCCACTGACTGGAAGAATCAGAGACTGCGTATATTCATAAAAATATTAGCAATTCAGCAATTCATTCATATAATGAAGCCAAATGAGCTAAACAATTGGTATTTCATAAAGGAAAAAAATAAATAAACTATATAGTTGCATACTGTCCCAAGGTATTAGAAATGAAAGTGAGACAAATAGGATATATTACTGAGAATTTGTTTCATAAAAATGTTTTTTAAATTGTTTTTTTATGTTACTGTAAGAGGTTCAGACCCGAGTGATGCTGCGTGGTCCCAGTATGAAGTGATGAAATTCTAAATGAATGACTGCAGGGGGGAATGCGCTTGCTGCATGCCAGACTATGGATTTTACTACATACTTAAGAAATTATTTCTAAGAAAAATGACTGTCTGTTTCATGTGGAGAACAATAACGTAATAATAACGTTGTAAATAGAGAATTGGGCGACTGGGGCATGTAGATGAATGAGAAGCACAGCCGCTGTCGCAAATGATTCACAGCGTTCTTTAGAGGAAAGGACAAATGAATACAATGAATTGATTCAGAGGCAAAAAGAGACAAACAGATAAGGACATAAAAAATAACAACGCTGATGAAAAACAATTTAAGCCATCTCAGTGTAAATGTCCAGATGAAACAAATCTACAATCATCATAGTTCACTGGTCACTCAGTAAAAGTCAAGTTCAAGCTCATGCATCCATAACTCTCCATCCACTTTGTGTGGTGTTAATGGTGTTTATGTTGTCCTCACAGTTGTCTGCTGCCAGTAAGATATTTATGGAGTCGAATTTAATATCAGTGTCTCTTCCCTGTCAAAACCTTCTTTCTCTGCCCTCTTTGCACTGTTACCAGCTTCTCTTCAGAGCCAGAGAATTTTTTAGACAAAACTGACACTCGCATATTGCATGAACTTTACCAAATCCCGCAGTACGCATGGTCAAACATGCTTATCATATCTCCTCCTGTTCGTGCTCTCCCCTCCTGAATGCATAAAAAGATGAGAGGCCTACTCTGAGACTCGGTTACTGTGCACCAATTCAGAGGCTGTATTTTCTCAAGTCCGTATACAATTTATTAAAAAGGTTATTCCAAATGCAACCAAGAAGAAGCGTATTAGGCTTAAGGACACATGCAGAGTCCATCAGTATCATCCACTCTACTGTGCAATGGCCGGTTGTTTATTGTTTCCTCATCTCATTAAGTTGGGAAAAATTATGTGACCTTGTCATATTTACCAGGTGTTTGCACCCTGGTGGTCTCTGATCAGCTTGTTGCTTGATGTAGGCCGATGTGTAAAAAATGGAAACCAGGAAGAAACTCAACTGTCTGATGTTGGTTCCAGCCTGAATATGTTGTGAATTACATCGAAATGGAAGTTTTATGCGTAGATTTAATATTAACCATACGTCCACTGTGTATTTAAGTGGAACTGGGTGATGATGGAACAGACACCCTGCAGGTTTTTTTTTTAATTCTGCAATTTAAAGGAAACATGGTCATAAAGGTTGACAAATTGACCATCAACATGCATAAACACTATTTGTCAGTGTGAGGCTAGACTCACATTCTAGGACTAGGCAAAGGCTCAGCCTGGCACTAGTCTCTGAGCTAGGACACTCAAAGCTGCTTAAGTAGGCCGGATCCAGATTGTTCAATACAAAGTTCAGCCTGGTCATGTTGTCTGGCTGTTGACAACATGACCCTTCTGGCTTGAGAAATGGTTCAATCAGTGAATGAATGATGAAACTGAGTGTTGTGAATCACCATGTGTTGCAGAGGTGCTGAATGGCCGTTCCAAGTGGCAGCAGAACTTCTGTGATCTCCTCAGTGCTGACATTCCAGCTGTGGTAACCGGCTGGCAGGGACAGCGGCGAACAGGGACAGTCAGCATGGGACACACAGGAGCCTTTGTGCAACACCTATGAGGGACACGGCGAGGCTAGGAAGAGTCAGATCTCATCAGGGGTAAAATCTAATTTTGTGACAGCTATCCAATCACACACACATAAGCACGCAAACTGAGGTGTACAGACCTGTCCAGGAGGGCAAGTGCACCCAGGGGTGCAGGGTCCAGGTAAACACTGAGTGTGTGGCCAAAGGTCCTCACAAGTATATGGACAAGAACCCGAACAGTCACTAAACACCTGCCCGCTGGGACACTCTGCATCACACATAGACAAATGAACATACAATGAATCAGATCATGTCTCATATATATTTCAATACACAGACACAGTGTGTTTTGTCTGTGCATACTTTACAATCTATGCCTTCAGTGTGTGTATGTGTGTGTGTGTGTGTGTGTTTGTGTTACCTGGCAGGCAGCTGTTGGTGTTACAGACAGTGTGCTGTTCCAGTGGTCCAACACAAGCCGTCCCACCTGGCTCTGGCTCTCTGAGGACTGTCTTGTTCCGCATTGACAATCCGCCACCACATGTGGTGCTGCACTCACTCCAGGGTGACCACTCGCTCAACACACATCCCACTGGAGAGAGACAGAGGACACAGATGAACAGTAAGTCATACATGTCCTTTTAATACTATGTTGAATTTGTATTTTGGGACATTCTCAATTGTGCATGTGAGCACTTGTTTCATGTCTGACCTGGACATGATGGCATATCACAGCTCTCCGTCTGCTTGGTGTCGGCACAGGATGGACCGCCCTCTGTGTCCTGGCAGAGGCGTGTCCTTGTCCTCTGGCCACGTCCACACGAGGCTGAGCAGGAGCTCCACGGGCTCCAGGGCTCATACACCGGGCAGGGAAGCTTGGTGCACACCAGCGTGCCATTCTCACACACACTGCAGATGGTGGAGTGTTTGGAGAAGTGACATAAAAGCTTGTCATTTGGCTCCAATCCACCAATGAAGTACAAAAGAAGAATATGACCAGCATGCTAGCTACCAGCTTCACAAAACCAATGGCCAACTGAGGCGGCAGGTGATCCAGAGGGTTACTGGTTGCATGAGTTACCACCTTGGTTCAGCTTCTCATTTCTCAGCATCAGCCTCAGACCAATTTGAACCATCTTTTCTGCAAGCTCAAACTAAAACCAAGCTTTTCTTACCAGGTGTTACAGTCCATGGAAAGCTTCTCTTTAGGGATGAACTCCAGCGTCCCGTTGCCTGATGGGATGCCACAGCGACACTCTGTCACCGGCACACAGTGGCCATCCTGCAGCAAGTGTCCCTCTGGACACCGACAGCCTGAGAAATGAAAGAAGAAAAATGAAAGAGATTTTTTCTTTTTTTTTTAGCTGATTCAGTAATCAAAGAGCACTTGAAGCTTGTGTTTATGCGAGATGTCAAAGATTACCTGGGTGACAGGCACCTTGGAGACACTGCACATGCTCCCATAAATCAGTGCAGCTGCGAGGGCACTGATTGGCACAGCTCTCTTGGTAGGTCCGCCCCCTATCCTCACAGCGCTCACCTTGGAAACAAGGAAAATCAATCTCTCCCCTCTTTATGTGTACAGAGATAAGCAAAGTTTGTTGCATGTGCTGCAGGAAGGGGCTGTAACCCACAAACTGCTGACTGATGTCACCTCTTACCTTTCTGTAAACTGTCTTTGTGTTTGCGTCGGTATGTAAATATCTAAGTCTGGTGAGCTTTAAACTAAGGAATAGTTGTACCTGGGCAGAGTCCTGTGTTGCAGCTCTGGCTCTGTGTCTGCTGGCTCTTACAGCGGGGTCCTGGAGATGAAGCCAGGGGCCGCCTGTAGCGCTGCCTGACTCCACCACTGCATGGCTCTGCACAGGCTGTCCACGCGCTCCACACACTCCACTGACACAAATCTGGATGGGATGAATGATTATCATAGCCACCATCAGCTCTGCTCTCATGCTAATTATAATGACTGTAATTATCATGATGACTGCTGCAATAGCTGTAATTGCTGTTATACTCATCATCATCAGTGATAACAAAAGCGTATTTATTGTTTATGGACTATATATAAGCATGAGCTGGTGAGATGAGTGATTTGTGTTTTAGAGATGAGAGTTTGTCCTATTTATTCATAGTAAATAAAGGCTGTTTACCCTCCCTGAGCAGTTTTTAGATATCTGGACTAAGTATGATGAAGTAAAAGACTTCAAGTATTTGATGTGCAAATCAAACCTATGGTCCATTAGGCATGGTCATAATTCATAGACATTCCCTTTCAGGACCACAGGGGAAGGGCCACAGAAGAACGGGGGGTTGATATTGGTGCATTCATGATGAATCATTCCAAATGCAATCAACTGGATGTATCCCCACAGACACGTGGACTTCTAAGTCTTCCTATCTTCAAATACCTTTTCTATTCTCACTCCTTTGGGGAATAACTAGAACGGGGCAGTGGGGATGCAAAATACCATTTTTCACAGTGGATACCGATTGAAGCTCTAACACGATCTACTGGTGGTAACAATGAATTTGAACTAGCAGCAGTGTCTGACACACAACACATATTCACACAAATACCAATAAAAAGCTGGTACTACACTTACCATGCATTAAAAGTTATTGTGATTCAATGATACTGGAGAATTAGAAAGCTGGGAGTGAATTTCTGGCACTCTTTCCTAATCTGGTCTGAATGTCCTTGAGTCGTTGAGACTACTGAGTGTCAATTACACATTTGAGTGACCTGGAGTTCCCCAGGGTTCCATTCTAGGAAGGTTCCATTTTCTTTCCCTCACTTTTCCAGGACATTTTCAGTGATCATCTAGCTAGCATGACAGACAGGGAACATATACACTGATATATTCCTCTTCAATGCTCTGCTTTGATATTTTCCTTGTTTGTTTTTATAGTATTCCTTGAATGTATTTGAGTTTGTTTCTTCTGGAAAGCTGTGTGTGCCAAAAATGGAGACTTCAAGGTCCCACATCACACTTGTCTAAGCTGAATACTGGACCAGGATTGGATTCCAAACTATTTGTGATGTCACAAACCATGTTCGCAGCACTGCCTCTTCAGTGAGCAAAGAGAAACTTTCCACTTTCAGCAGATGAAAACAGCCCTCTGGCGTCAAACTCTGCCCATACATCATTCTGCACAGTGAAGCTCAAACATTCAACTGTAGGAAGAAGAAGCCTGAAACCATACTTCAGCCCTCTTTGTTGATACTATTAAGTGGAGTCTTTAACAAGGCTAATCACACACACTTCATGTTATGGTCCAAAGAATTCAATTCCAAGCTATTTATTCATTCTCTCACTGTACTGTTACTGTAACTAACTCTTTCTGTTTTATTCAGTTTTAGCTTATATTTTTTCTTAATTTTATTCTATGAAATCCATTTCAGATGTGTCATTTTATATTTTCTTGTGTCTCCTATACAACCTAATGCCTTATATGTATTATATAAAGCACTTCCTTGCTGTTGGACCGTGTAGCACACATAAATTTGCCCTGCATGTATACCACCCATATTTTGGCATGTAAGTATTTCCCTCTCCTCCCCAGTGAAAGCCATGCTAGAGTCATTTCATCACCACAGTCACTCTCTGACCCAATCTGTGATTCATTTTCTCTATGGTGCCATGCTTGTCTAGCTCTGACTAGTTCACTGCATTGTCTGCATACAATCTTATGGTGGGGGGCAAAGTATCAAAGTGCTGCAGCATGCTGAGGGGAACTCAGCTGGAGCAAAATGTCCCATTCATTACTTTCCCTCACTGAGAAGTTAAAGGAGCAACTGGAGCTTGACAGAGGCAGACTGAGGAACTGACTGCATTTCTGGTCTGAGATAAAGGACTCATTCAGTGCAGAGTGAACCTCTTTGTGTCCTCTTGAATAAACACCGTTACCTCTGCACATGTTCACATCTGGACATAGCCTCTCCTCTACCAGTGGTCCTGGACATTGGCTCTCCTCCTCCTCTCTGGAGACTGGAAGACCAGAATCCAGGTCCAAGCAGGCACGGAAACGCCTCTGAATTGAGACCATCTTACTGCCACTGGAAACTCCTGCCTGGGAGGTGCTGTGCTGCACGGAGGCAGAGGGTACACAGGGAGAACACGGAGTCCACTCTGACCACTCGCTGAGGATCACTGAAAGAAGGTGAGAAAAGCAGGGTAACAGAAGAATCGCATTCTTCAAACAGGAACTCTTTGCAATACTCGCATTACTCTGCTTTCTTACCTTCACACTCTCTCATGTCACACTGCAAAGCTCCATCATGGCAGAGGCTGGAAGACAGAGCAGCCATGAAAGATGAAAAAAGCAATATGTCAAACTGAGTCATTGATCCCGGACAAACAAGCAAGCAAAGAGCAAACAGGAAGTGGATGAAAAGAGAAATAGCAGAGAGTGATTAAGATGCAGCATAGAGGCACAAATGCAGTGGTCTGTGTGTCTTTAACAGCCAGGGTCTCACCAGGTACTGCAGCCTATGGTGACCGTGGCCCCTGGAGGGACAGTGACAGGTGTGGGTGGCTGTCCTGAAGCTTGGTGCTGCAGGTGGACGCAGCCACACGCCTCTGGGGGAACACAGCTACCGTTCTGCTGCAGCAGGCCCTGGAAGAGAAAACACACAATTCATAAAAAAGAGCTGCTGCTGGTAGTGTTCTTGTTTTGGTTCAGTTGCTTTTAACATGGAGGTCAAAAAGATCTTAATTAAACTTCCCCTGTATCTACAGTTCAGTGCTCCATGAATACATACTATATAAGTATGTTGCTAACTGTATTCACAAGGCAAAATAGCCTAATTAGCCTAAATAGGTAAAATACAACACATATAGGGTCCTGCTAATAATTATTTGAACATTTAAAGAAGATATAATCAATGTTCTTATAATACTAATGTGTAATGCCATCAAATACCAATGTAAAAGTGATGAGGCTACAGAGAAACATCAGCTGAATCTGCATCTCCTCTCACCATCACAGAGCTTTACAGTGAGTGTCAGCTCAATGTTTAGCTGTCCAGCTAACTTTACTATTTTGGTTCACCCCTCTCATAGTGTTGTTGTTGGCGACAGCGGGCGGCTGTTCTTAGCGAAGAAGATGTGATAAACCAACTGTGCAACCACTGCTTTTGATGACCCCAAGTGACCAAAAAAATCAGTTAAAGCAAATTAAAATATTCAATGAAACATAAAAGTAATCCATAGCTGTTAAATGATTTATGGTAACTGCCGTGTTATACGCCTCTGGTGATGTGCTTTCTGTTCTATATTTCATTATCTCCCCTCCCTGCTGCTGTATGGGCACATCATCAGTCTATCAAAGAGGATTTTTCAGGTTTTTGCAATATATCAATGCTGGAGGCTCCCAAACTGGGCCAGACTACATTATGAAATTGTCATTGCAACTCCTATCAAAGTGATGCATATACAACAATATGCAGCACAGCATATTTCACTTTTTAAATTCAAGCCTGTATATTCTGGCCTCATACATATACACTAGTCTAGCAGTATGCAACTATTCTTACATGCAGCCTGCAATACTGTCAGCACTATGTTTCAAAATGTCATTTGTTATCTGGGACTACATTTTAAAGGTCCACACTTCAAACATAGAGTTTGTAATAACTGTTAGGAGTTGGAGCAGAACTTTGTGATCCGACAACACTTTTTTTGATTGCTCTCTTTTCTACATCAAGTATAGAATTAAGATCTAAATATAGAATGTGTGTTTGCAACCATGAAGTGTGAAACATGTTGAAAATAGAACATATCACAAATAGCAGCATGTTTTGCATTACACTGAGTTGATTCAATTCTCTGATTCACATTTGTCTTCAATGACCAGCAACCAGCAACCTACATCGAGATTAGTCTCACCTGCCATGTTCATTTTCAGAAAACATAATTGCAAACAGTGAATATATCTTGCGGGGTCTGACACTGACATTAGAATGACCAAATCTAGGTTTGTAACAGACTGTGAGCGTTGATTTGAAAATCTCTGATCCCGCATTGAGCATAAAACAGACGAGGGATAATGAAATTTTCACCTGTGGGCAGTAGCAGCCAGGTGTACACTCCCTGACACCTAAACACAGATCTCCATGGCCCTGCAGTGCACAGTGCTTCTCACAGGGTGCACCGCATGCTGAGTACACAAATGGGGCTTCACAATCTACAAACATGAGAAAAAAAAAAACATTATCAACATGCATAAAATCAAGCACGCACGCCTACACACCATCACATGCATGGACTATTCAAGTGCACCTTCAGAATAAGAACAATCACAGGATCACAAACAGACCTCTGTGTTCATACAGATTCATACAAATACATACAGTTCACCGTGGTTGGAAACGTACCGTCACACTGGCTGAGACTGCATGTCCTGCTCTGTGATTCAACAGGAGTGCACTGTTGCCCCCTGGTGGCTGGGGAGAGAGCTACGCGATAGCGCTGCTGCCTCTGAGACGCACAGGAGCAGTGAGACCAGACACTCCACTCCGACATGGGACAGCCTGCAGGAGACAACAGATCAATCAATCTGGTGCAGGTTTATACAATCACGTCGTGATGTTGTCTGTGAATCACTCGGACGTGTACCCATGTGACCCAGTTTTGGTCCTCGTGAGTCTGTTGCGAAGTTAAAAGGAAGAGAATTATTGTTGAATTAATCAGCAAATAATGGATCTATTTATACACCAAGCATTAGGTTATCCTCTTTTACAATCAATACAAATCTGTCTTACTGACATCAACAGCTAAAGTACAGTTAAAGCAGAAACAAAAATTCAATTAGCAACCATGATGACCTGACATTAATGACAACAAATAGTCCAATAACATCAAATCAATCATTGCACTGATCAACTTCCAAATTTAGCTGAGGACAGGGCAGGCTGCTTTTATTGGATTATTGAATATCAATCCAAATGACATTAACCTATCACAGTCTTCAATAAACATATGATATCTAGTTCACATAAATTCACTTAAGGCAGTTACAGCTTCCTACCCATAATTCAAAGCAAGCACTCATGAATTAATCAGGACAAACAAGTGAGCATACACAAGACAAGATGGTGCACTAATGTATTTAGGTCATTTAAGTTATTACATTTGTTGTTCTGGAGGTACAGTAAATATGAGAATTTACTGACATACTGTAGATTTTAGGCCATATTATCCAGCCTTAAAGTACATACAACCTAAACCTGCTTCCCAAACATTTAAATTCAATAACAATCTTTAATTTTGTCTGTGACTCTGTTCTTTTGCCTCATTTTATCTCATTTTAATTGATGCACCCAAAAAGATGATTTACTACATACAATTACGAGCAAATCTCAGGTGTGCAATTGTAAATGATTTGACCTGTGCATGTTCACTGAGCAAAGGGCTTGACCTGGGATTCACACCTCGGCTGAATCAATTGAAGTCAATACTGTATATGAGCCTTCTTAATCGCATGTTGAAAATGAAGACATTTACTTTACCTGCTGTTTGAGTGTGACCAGCGTTAGTTCACCAAGCTGCCCACAATCTAACACTGTTTGAGTTGTGTCAGGACGTACCTGGACAGGGCTGTTTGTAACACAGCTGGGTCTCCTCTCTGCCCCTCTCAGCCTCGACCTCAGCAGGACACGCTGCGTCTCCTCCCTCCTCACACACGCACACTCTGCGCCGTGACACAGAACCTGCACCACAGCTTCGGGAACATGGTGACCATGGTGACCAGGGGCAAAGGTCATCTGTAGACAAGAGAGTCAATATGATCAGCGCAGGGATTCCATGATTATACACACAGTTCATACAGTGCGTATCAAAATATTACAAGTGGAAATGAATATCTTTAGTTCAGTAATAGACAGATAGCTAAGAGTGAATGAATGAATATGATTGCGATGATCTGAACAAACCCAGACAGGGAGGGCTGTGACAGTCCTGTGTTTCTTTCTCCGGCCCACTGCAGTAAGACCCATTATTACGTGGCGGGGGGTTGATGCAGGCGTGGGTTCGAACCTGTGTGCCCTGACCACAGGTCACTGAGCAGTCCGACCACACTGACCATGGGGTCCAGCCGCCATCCACTGGAAACAACGCACAGGATTTGGTCATTTGACACTTATCTTTCAAAGTGACCCTGTCACAGGTCAAATAGAGATTTAGGCCTCCTGAATTTTCTCTCTGTCTGTAAGATAGTTGCAGTGACCCACCTCTGCAGTCAATGTCTTGGCAGTAATCTCCCTCTGGAGTACATGTGCTAGAAGGCAAAAACAAATGGGTGTTTTAATCAAAAGGTGGATTCCCTTAAATTCTCGTTACCTTTTCAGCGTACACCCTTTATCAGCAAAATCTTCTTTTCCTCTGTGTTTGTGAACATCCATCTCACCATTGTTTACACTCGCCCTGCAGCCAGGTGTCTCCCACACTGAGCTCCTGGTCGTCATGGAGACAGAGAGGTGGGCAGGGTCCCGGGTTGCAGGATTTATGCTGGACTTCCTCGAACTGGCAATCTGTTCCTTCAGTCTCTGGGATCAGAGACCTGACACAACAGAGTTTATGGTTTACTGGGCTGAATATTTCTAGTTACAAAAAGCTTTTCCCTGAGAAGGAAATTATAAATTACAACTAATGAACAGCAGTGTCATAATGAAGGTGTTATAATAAGCACAAACAGGGATTTGTGACTTTCCTTCCCTCACCTGTATCTTGTTCTCTGGCCCTGGCCACAGGAAGTGCTGCATGATGCCCAACTGGACCAAGAGCTCCAAACACAGGAGGCCTGGCAGCTCTGATTGGTGCAGAGGAGCTGTCCATCAGAGCAGCTACAGTTGTTACAGTCCACCTGATGCCAGCTGCCAGCTGCCCAAATCTGTCCCAGGGAGTCCACACAGTCACACTGCCACAGCTGCACACACACCCCGTCCTGCTGCAACTGGCCTGGACACACACATACACTAGTTATTTAGACTATGTGCTCTGTTAATGGACAGACATAATGATTTAGGGCCATAACTACCACTGAAATACCACCTTAAACAACACATGCATGCATACATACTTCAAATACAATTGGTTCTTCATCCACAAAAAAATAAAAGGGTCATCTCACCAAAATAGCAAAAGACACATTTTGTCAGTTGTCCCCAGCTTTACTTATCCAGGCAGATTGTTTTGGTTTTATTTCTGTCTGCCAGAGATTTCTGCCTCCAACACAATACAGTGGTGAAGTGAATTAAATGTCATGTCTCAGGGTAATCTGCAGATGGAGACTATTTTTTACGTCACCCAAAGACGAGAAAATAAACTCTCTAAATTCTGATTTATTCAGTTTTCAGCTTTTCAGTTAACTCTTCAGCCATATGTTCTGGACATTTCAATTGCCTACATGAACGTCTGAATGCTTCCTTAATGGAGGACATATACTGAATCCTATTTATGTATTGGCCGACAAAGTTGACAAATTGGGACACGCTGAGTTTAAAAACTGAGTCGGCCTGTAACATCCCAGCCATGTGTACATTTTTAAAGCTGCAAAATAATTTGAAGCTGTAAGCCCCAAACGCCTTAAAAAATGACAGCAGAAATGACGTCAAAGTCGTTAAAGGTAGCTACAGCTCTGCTTTTAGCAGAAACTATTCACAGTGACTCATCAGGACATTTTCCTGGTACAAGCATTCAGTCCTGTGCCATGTCAGAGACAGACATCTCATAACCTGGACAACTAAGACGAAAACCATCTGCACAGCTCGATACTACTGCAAATAGTTTGGTGATTTTGGTGAACTCACCCTTGAAAAGGGTTATTTGAAGCCGATCTTAACACTTAGAAATGTTTGGAAATCCAGCTTTAGCTGATGTAATAGTGACAGCGGTCATTTCTAACTTTGGTTTAACACCCAGGCTCATTCAGATACAGCTTGTGCGTGCATGCACACACATCTGCTATATGGTGCTTATCTTCTGAATACCAGCAGGCACAGAACCTTTAGGGAAGAATCACTCAGATAAACAGACAAACACACAAACAAACACACACACACACACACACACACACACACAGGCTTATCTGTTAATAAAATGATAGTATCCTCAGTGCCTTTGGGGCAGCGACAGCCAGGCTGACATTCGATGTTGCCCTGGCACTCTATGCCCTGCTGGAGGTCTGAGCACCGCTGTGGACACTGGTTGGCACACGACACGAACTCCTGGCCCGGTGGGCACCCTTTCTCGTCTGACAATACACAAACAGAAGGTCATGAATTTTCCCATGATGCTGCAGACATTTGTTTTCACATAACGTGCCTCACCAAGAATGCTGATCACAGGCTGTGCTGACTTTTGGAACACAAAGACTTACAGAGAAAAATGGCCATATGCTGAATTAATGAGAAGCCGTCTTTGCACAGGATGATCTATGCTTGGGGTCACAGCAATCTAAGCTTAACAAGCGTGTGTGAACATGCTGGGTCTGTCTCACCGCAGGGTTTGGTGTTGCAGGGTTTGACCTGGTTCTTCTCTCCTTCACACTTCTTCCCACCGTTCTTGGGGGGAGGGCTGGAACAGGAGCGGGTGCGTATGGAGCGCCCGCCACCACAGCGCTTATCACAGCGGGACCAGGGACTCCAGCGAGACCAGCCGCCATCCACTGCAGCATCAACACACAAACAAACATAAATCTTTTCAGAATTTTGGCTGTTTCTACTGGCTGAAAAACAATGTACTCACCAAAGTAATTGTTTTCAGCAAATGACTTTATGGATGCTATATAAACCGAATTTTGAAGCCACTGGTTTCCGTCATTCCATTAAAATCATAATCATAATGCAGATGCATACAGCATAAACATGTTACAGGAGGATGGAAGTCTATACAACACTACCAAATGTTCAACTTTGCCCGCCCCCCCCCCCCCAGCATGTCCATGTGGTATTACTGTTGGAGCTTCTGCTGCAAAGACAAGCAGATCACTTTTCAGTTTCCTCAGATTGTAACTACCAGCGACACAGGACACACTGCCTTTGGTTCCAAATTTCTGTGAAGAAACCATCATCACCACTTTGGACATAAGAGGGACGAAAGAAGCATGTACACTGAAGCAGTAAAAGTACTTTTATATCGAGTAGAACAAAGTTTGAGTACTGTTTCACGAAAACAAGTAACTACCGCAGGGGTTGGCATCGGCGCAGAGATGGAGGTAGAATAAAACATTAGGAGAAAAAGTGCAAGATTATTCATTCATTTAGTCTATAATGGAGACATGGAAACAGATAGAAACTGTGCGAGCATCATCACCAGTCAGCCTTCATCTTCCCTGGAGATCGTACCCATGGCAGACAAAACTGCGTCATGAAAGCGAGGCTTACAGGGAACCAGTGTGAACGCAAATGGTGTCATTATTCCACTGCCATTACATTGTGCAATACATTTTCTGAACGGGCTGAATTGGAAATTACAGATTGACTCTAGATGCTGATGAGCTGGCTGACCTCTGCAGGGCCTGATGTTACAGAAGTGATGCTCCAGGTTTCCTCCCAAGATGTCTTCGCACCACGAGCCGTTGGTCCCGGGGCTGAGGAAGGTTCGGATCCTCTGCTGCTGACCCACTCCGCAGGACCGCGAACAGGACGTCCACTCCCCCCACTCTGTCCACGAGCAGTTCCTGTGCGCACAGTCGGCCCCTACGCATACCTCACTTCCATCTGAGAACATGTGACAAAGACATAGCTGTGTAGCTTAGTCTAATTAATTGCGATGCTTTGGTCCATTTGCTGATATTGCACCTCCTTTCCTATTTCCTGCTCCTGTCATTACAGTTTACTATAATTAGAGTAAAACATTTGTTTACGGCATTCACAGTAATGTTGCAATATTTATTCATTAAAATGGAAACCGTACACTGAGGAGGAGACGCAACAAATGAGCAGTTCATTAAGTTTGTCTGAAGCCAGAATAATGGCTGAATCATGGGAATGAGAATTTTATTCATAGCTTACATTGTCTCCCCGGTCTCTACCATTCTAGTTATCCTCCATCACACACACACACACACACAAACATGCTATAATCATTTTCTCTGGGTGGTATTGCTGTTTGTTTGTGCATACTATACCCCTGCTGGAATAAAACCTTTCAATAAAAACAGTCAGCTGCCTACCTCCTGTTTACACATAAAACATCACCATATTCTCAAACAAAGTGGCTAAATAATAAAGCTTGCCCGCACTAATCTCCTGTGATGCCTGTGCTGATCAGTAAATAAAACAGCAAGTCCGCTGCAAAAATATGTTCTGTCGTCTCTGAGATAAGCATGGTGTAAAATTACAAAACCAAGCCACAACACAAATCCAAAACATCAAACCAACAGATGCTATAGATCTCAGTTTGGAACACTGATCATTAAGTAGATCATGTGCTGCTCTCACACACGGGCTCTGATACCTGAATAATGAATCCTTTGTGTTTGATGTAAGTTATTAGAATGGCAGTTTTCATCTTATTGGAAAGACTGCAGTGCCGTACTTAATACTTACACAGCCATTCATTCACAACCAAGGAAGCTGGATATAGCTGGATACGCTAGAAGGCAGTAAAATGGAAAAGGCTTCCAATACAAGCAACGAGGTGGCTTGTAAAATTTATGTTTAACTGGTACAAGGAATAGAAGATTTGGCTCTAACCAAGTGGCAACCCCTGGGAATAGGATGTTGTATTTTAGGGTGATAATACTTTTCAACAAAAGACGTCTCGGTGAGACTTGAAAACAAAGGTCCACCACATTAGCAGACACCATGCAGTGTTAACATTTAACTTGCAGTCCAGGCAATGTAACATTAACTTAACATTAGGTTTCCTAGCTAGGTTGATTAAAAAGTGGCAAACTGAGCAGTTACAATAAGGTGTGTAACCTAAAAATATGAATGTCACATTTCAGTATAGTTACAAAAGTAACATTCACCTCGATGTTGCAATATGTTGGTTGAGTGGAGTTGGTTATTGAGGCTAGATGGTGATGGAAAATTTGATGGCCTATGAACCCAGTCTCTATTAGTGTGTTTATTACTAGAATGGGCATTTTAATATCAATACACTCCAGAAACTGACTGACTGTGATCAGCTGCAGGCTAAAATGTTGACAAATAACTGGATGCATGCACTTCAGGAGGAATTGTGCAAAGGAACATAGCATACAGCCTCGCTTCTTAGCCAAGGTTGTTGCAGCTAGCTTGGTAGCTGCGAGCTAGCTGAGCGTGATTCAGCAACCAGGCTTTATTCACCTGCTGAAGCTCCACCAACGCTCCATCTCTGATTATTTTTGGATTGCGAAGGTCAGCTGAAGCCGCCACAATGAGCTTCACAATGGTTCATCAGAAACATATGACTGATGTCAAGCAGACCACGCATACATTTTACACAGTTTATGGTAGGAACCATAGACTCTGACAGCAGCAAGGAGACATATGTGTGTGACTGTACCTGGACACTGGGGCAGGTTACAGGCCTTCTCTTGGCGAGAGCTTCCAGAGCATGGAGGTTTGATACACTGCCGATGACGGGACTTCATGGCCGGGCTGAGAGCGTTAGTGCAGGTCTTAGTGCAGGGACTCCATATGGACCAAGGAAAGAAGCCAGCATCCTCATCTAAAGAGGGCGAAGGAGAAATATGGTAGAAGTCATTAAAAAGTTTGTGTCATGACGGAAAGGATGGTAGTATAAAATAAAAGTGACAATCCCACGAACCATACAGACAAATACATTGCCAAGACCAGTGGGGGAGACAGAAACAAATACACAGAAAAAGAGGAAAAATGTAAATCAGTAAAAAATACAGTAAATGAACAATGAAGACGACTCGAGCTGGGATCAGACTTTGCATGAAGGAATGATTTACCTGGTAAAACTGGTTCTTCTGTCGGACCAACAGTAACTGCCAACAGCAAACAAAAAATCAATTGAAGTACAAGCTCCACCATTTAGTATTGTGCACGAACAAGCATTTGGCAGTGTATACTGTCTGCGTTACGACTATTTATGATGGCTGCAAATGAAGGATACAGAATAGCCCCTTCTAATTAAATCAAATTTGTGATTAAATAAAATGTATGCAGACTCATTCCCACCTTACCAAACCAACTCCCCTCACTATGACTGCTGGTCATTGTAACAAAATGTCATTCTTTTCCTCCATCCCTGCACTCATTACCTAAAGCACCTACTCTACTGTACCTGGGCAGTCAGGGGCCTGGCAGTAGGTGGTTTCCTGGCGTGGTCCCTGGCAGTCTCTCCCTCCATGGGCCGGGGTAGGCTGTGTACAGCCCCTGGTGCGAGTCTTCAGTCCCAGACCTCCGCAGGACAGTGAGCAGGAGCTCCAGGAGCCCCACGGCGACAGGCCGCCATCAACTGGGCAATGCTCCAAGGTACAGTTCCACCTGCCATGTTCACAACCACTACAGGGAAGAGGGGGAGGTGTGAGGTGTGGTGAGAGTGGTCTGAAGAGTTTGTAGTGTAGTGTAGTAGTGTAGTGTTTCACTGTATGAAATATAGCATTTCTGTAAATATGCCCAAGATTTTCTGCTCACCAGGTGCTGCAGTCATGGACCAGTTTGTCTCCAGACTGAAGTTCTACTCCCTCAGAGATGTTGTGGGAGAGCAGAGATGAGACTGATGAGACAGAAACACTCTGAAGAGAGGCCAGAAACTCTTTGTCCACCAGACACGGACACTCCTGAAACACATTAAAGTCATGTTAGATGGAAAAACTTTTGTTCAATTTGAAACATACGTTTCAGCAGCAACAGCTTCAGCGGTACATTCATGTTAGGACATCAGTGCTGAGAACTTGCAGTAAGTTGTACTAAGTTGCTCAGATGACAGGGAACTGACCTGCAGGCAGTCTCCGTGGTGTTGGTAGGTGCGCGGGGGGCAGTGGCAGCCTTCCTCACAGCCATCCGAATAGCAGCCCTCCCTGCCGCTGACCTGAGCGCAGCTGAACGGACATCCTTCGCCTCGTTCACACTCCCTGTACAACCTGCCAGGAGGGCAGCCCACTTCTGCACGACAGCATGACGTCAGCATTGAGACACAGATTAAAGATACTCAAAATTGGTCTGAAAATGGGGGCTTGTGTATAAGGTTAGACTCGATCTAACAATTCAAATAACTTTGATGCTGGAGCTGCAAGTATTCTACAGGGACTCACCGAGGCAGACCTGGGTGTTACAGGTCTTGCTCTGGCGGCTGAGGCCACTGCAGGGTGGTGAGCTGCAGAGGCGAGAGCGAGACTGCTGTCCTCCACCACAACTGACCGAACACGCAGACCACTGAGACCAGGGGAGCCATGGGCCCACTGAGTCTGGAAGCAAAAACATAGTGAGATGTAAAGACACAACTGCACACCAGACAAGGACTTTATAGTTCACATTAGCAACAGGGATGGGAGAATATTTTCTTTTCAAAGGTTAACACGAGAAATCAATCGCTCCATTAGATTTCAGTAAAGCTGAGAGACCTTTTTCCAAGTTGTGTTTGAGTCTACAAACTCATGCTCCAAATTTGGGCATGGCACTACCTGTGCACAGGTGCATGTTGCAGTCTTTCCGCTGTTCACCGACTCCCAAGCAGCCTCTCCCACCGCTCTGAGGGGACGGGTTATCACACTGGCGTCTCCTGAACATCACTCCTCCTCCACAAGGAAGTGAGCACTCAGTCCAGGCCCCCCATTGGCTCCAGCCACCGTCAACATGGCAACCAGGTACTGACTGACACTGCAGAACCCCGGCCTCGCATGAACTGAGAAAAAATAATAATAAAGGAAAATAAAGTCATATATATAATAGACACACATACGTACATACATACACACACACACACACACACACACACACACGAAAATACACACATAAATATCAAAATGTTGTGGAGCTATCCAGGTGTGTTGTACCAGTTTTTGCAGTCACTGATGATGCTGTCTCCAGGATTTGCAAACTGCCAATCAGATCCACCAGGCCATACCCATGATGCATTACTGGAATCTGGCCTGCTGAATGGCATTACTACACCAGAGACAAAAATATATTTATTAGACCAATCTCTGCTTAGTCCAACGCGATGCAAATGTTACATAAACAGATTGTGGATCTAACCAGGAGCAGAGCTGTTGTGGTATTTGCAGCGACACTCCTCCCTAGCCACACACACTCCATCCTGCAGAACCGTGTCGCCCGGACAACCACAGGTCTGTCTGCACCCGGGGGAGTCCAAGCACTCTGTGTCACCATGGAGATCTGAACAGGAGCGAGGACAGGGCTTCCCACACGGCCATTCTTCCTGGCCTCCACCACAGTCTGCAGAATGCAGGGGGAAGCATTGTTAGCACAGAATGGGGTAATGTGTTCTACAAACCCAATTCAAAGGAGTTGGGTGATAATTTGAAAGGCTCAGTCATTCACAGGGAAGGATGGAGTGAGGTTCACCACTTTGTGAACACATGAATGTATAAAGGATATTGCTACATGGGCTCAGGAACACTTCAATAAAACAGTTGGTAAACACAGTTCATTTGCAAATGATTGCACTCTGTTTTTATTTACCTTTGACACAGTGTCCCAACTTTTTTGGAGTCAGGGTTGTAGTATGCTTTTACAGAGTTTGAGGCAACACAAAAGCAAATTTAGGGCTAGCCACAGCAGGAGAGAATGAAATCCTCTGTTTGGCTGAGGTTACAGCTATGTTTGTCAGCCCAATGAAACGAGTGCCGTCTAGAAATTAAAAGTTATCAAAGCTGGAATGAAAAACTAAGAAACTTCTTGATTGTGTGTTAATAAATGAAATATATACCCAAAATGGATGATTGATGAAGTGCTGTGCAGCAGCCTGTCACCGTGCTGTTTATCAGTAACTCCTGTTAACAGTCGGGGCAGTGGGAGTTCAACCAAAGTAGAGAGTTAATTCATTTTTCCTTGCCTTTTGCTTTTTTAATCAACTCAAGCAGCCTCTTTTCACTCTCCCAGGTTTAATTTCCAGGCACAGATATAGAAATACTAATGGGTGCCACCTTGTTTCTTGTAAGGCCTCTTTCAGCTTCTTCGCACATCCTCACCCGAGGTCAAATTTCACTCTTTATTTCCTCGTTTCCATCCAGTAACCTCCCTTTGAAGAGGAGTGTGACTGTCAACATAAACCGCCTATTAAAGTACAATCCCTCGTCACACCGACCTGAGCAGATGGTGATGTTGTCATGGCAACCGCGCCTCTGCCTGCTCTCTCCCAGACAGGGCAGGCCACCAAACCTGGTCGGAGGGCTGTTACACTGCCTGGTGCGAGTAGCTGACCCGGCGCACCCATCACACTCTGACCACGCTGACCAGGGACTCCACGAACCATGGACTAGAGCGAGGGTGAGTGAAAGAAACAGAAAAGAGAAGTTCATTTTACCTACCTGTAGAGAAGGACATCAAAAAATAACTACAATTACTGCCTCGTGGTTGTATGCCTCCGCCAATCAGTGAGTAAGTTACAGTTACATAGTGAAGACTTTGAATATAATGAAAGACGACTGATGGACAGCTTCATCACATGGTGCAATGACAATCACCTGAAGCTCAATATCAGCAGAACCAATGAGCGTGTGGTCGACTACAATGACTCAGACATGGATGTTACTGCAGAGGTTCTGTCATTATGCACCATTTATAGTGATGATGGGTAAGACGGCACTTACCTGGGCAGGGGGTGATGACAGGGCAGGGCTGTCTCTGGATTTGAACTCCGACCCCATTGTGCATTTCCTGTTCTCCGGAGCAGGCCGTTCCTCCAGCTTTGGGCTCGGGACAGCCACAGCTCCTATAGCGGGTCACTGACTCCGCCCCGCAAGTCCTGGAGCACGGAGTCCACTCTGACCACTCACACCAGCCACCTGACACTGGTAACACACAGGAGGATGCAAAATCTAGATTTATATCCATGCCTATCGACATGCAGATTTTCTTTTACTCATTAATCAGAAATAGACAGTACATATTCTTGTTGTTTTTGAGTGAGTCTGAACGTTTGTCAAAGAAAGAAAGACTGCAAACAAGCAAGTTAAAAAAAAACAACTTTGATATATGACATATAGTATATAACACACACAGAAACTCACAGCTGCTCTTACTTACCTGGACAGGGGGATCTGGAGCAGTTGAGCCTCCCAGCCTCACAGGTGCTGAAGCAAAGAGGAAATACCAGCATAATTATTTTCCTGTCCCTTTTTCCTGCACGGATGCATGAGCAGTGTGCGCTCCTAGTGTGTGTATTATTCTGACCAGTTGTTACATCCATCAGGGGATTCAGTGGTCTCCCCTGGTTCCAGCCTGTGTCCAGTGCTGAGGTCCAGGCAGGGACAGTCCTCTCTCTCTACACAGACTGTCCCATTAGCAGACAGGACCTTCCCCTCTGTGCAGTAGCACCCTGGCTCACATTGCCACTCACAGTGCTGGGGGACAAGAAGAAAATTCCCCTCTCATCACCAAAATTCATCATTTTTATCCAAAAAGCATGACTTACTGTTAAACTGGTGGTAATGGGTGGAAACAAGAGTCATGTTCACTGTGATACGTACAGCCAGGTCCTCACAGGAGCGAGGGCAGGAGGGACCACAGCTACTGAACACTGTGCCTGGGACCTGCGAGCATGGTGCCACTGAAACACACACATCATGCACAGTCAAAACACTGACATAGAATGTGTAGACCGCGCACACTCACAGCTTCATCTACATCCTACACACTCTGTAAATGTACCTGGACAGTGGTCGGTGTTGCAGGCTATGACCTCAGTTCCCAGGCCCTCACAGTAGCTCCCCTCCCCCTCTGGAGTGGGACTGTCACACTCTCTCCTCCGGCTTCGAACCCCCCCACCACATGACTTGGTACAATCCGTCCAATTGCTCCACTGTCCCCAGCCACCATCACCTGGAAAGAGCCAAAACATCATGATAACATTGTGAAAACAAACAAAACTTTCCAGCAAATAAAGATTAATCAATTGTATACAGTATTTCTGTTCATTTTAATGGTAGCTGGTAAATGCATGAATCGCCCAGGAAGTGGCATTCCTTTCCAAAATAAACTCACGGTCACATGGAGTGGAGATGCAGACTTGGTCCTCTCTGTGAGGGCCGAGACATGGGAGGCCACTGCCAGAGCGTTGGGGGCCGGAACAGAACCGGTACCGAGACTGGAGACCCACTCCACATGACACAGAACACTGACCCCAGGGAGTCCACACTGACCACTGGCCATCAGCTGGAGAGTGTGTGTTTGTATGTGGAGGAACAGTACAAGAAAGATACAGTGTGGAACAATGCAGGTCAGTGGGACAGCAGGAAAACTTGTGTTATTCTTGTTACTTTTTCATGTTGTTTTGCATCACTGCAACTTATTGGTCAGTCATAAGGCTTCTTTGCATTGGCTCTGACGACAGTTAATTCATCAAGCTTGAAAAGTGAAGTCTTAAAGACAAATAAGTGCTGACGGGTTTTGAATTAGAGATTACTGGCATACTATTGCTGTTCCTGGTTTGCAAACTTAAATAATGATAGGACAACAACGGAAAGAAAGCACAGAAAAAACAACAAGGGCGTTATTAAAGATAAATTCAATGACTTTTTGCCTACCACTGCAGCTGACTTGAGAGCAGTTTACCAGCCTCCCCATTTCACATGTACTGAAATAAAAACACAAAAGGACACACAAAACACAAATGAACAGAAGCACATGCCGGAGTTAAATCAATTAAGGAATGTACGACAACTAAAGGACAAAGTCGGTTTTACCAGTTGTTGCAGTCTGTGGGCACAGTGTCTCCTGGTTTGTACTGCTCTCCGTCCACATCACAGCGACAGTCAGACTCCCGCACACACACACCATCCTGAAAAGACAGACCATCAACAATACGACTGTGATTACTGTATGTGTGTGTGTTTTTGTCAACCCACCCACCTGTTGGACAGTCCCATGTGGACACTGGCAGCCTGGTGTGCAGTTCCTGCTAAGGTCCATTGTGAGGTCTGTACAGGACACTGCTCCCCTCACACACTGCTTCCACTCCTGGCCTGGAGGACACACCCTGCCATCTCCTGACACAGCAACAGAATCCAAGCAGAGATCAGAGAGAAGCCTCTCAGTGTAATCAAGAGTATCATCCATTAATATGGCAATGAAATCAGTCTCTTCTCTTCTGTCCCTTTTCTGCATTTTATACATGCTTCTTGGAGTAGGATGTGATACATTAGAATAAAAACTACCATTTTTGTAGTTCCTATGGCAACATTGAATTAAATTTTAGTGAATTGTCCATGATTTTCTGTAATGCTGTTCAACCTCTTTCAGGACCTTGAAGTGATTCCTTCACTGGCTTCTTATTGTTGTTTTCTGGTGTTAAAGCATAATTTAATGCAATAAATATGTTACCTTGTATACTACACACTGCTGCCTTCTTGAAAAGCACCCATTTACACAATTCTATATATTCTACATAAAACATGACAATATTTTTTGATGAGGGTGTAGGTGTTGCTGTACCACAGGGCTGCAGGTTACAGGCACTGAACTGCTGAGCAGTCCCGTGGATTCGAATGGGTCCGCGGGTTCGGGTCCTGTAACCTCCTCCACACGTCACTGAGCACTTGGACCACGCACTCCATGGCTCCTTTACACCTTAAGATACATCATAACCAGATTAAGTTCTTTAGTTTTGAATCTATTGTTCGCTGTTGAATGCACACAGAAGCAAATAAATAAAACAGACAACTCATCTTTTACATTTCAAAACGTGGATTCTGTATGTGGTAACATTAGCAACCGAGTACTGACCAAAGCAGGGTTCAATGCTGCAAGTATCAATCCCAACTCTGTCTCCTTTGCAGGGATGACCCCCAGAAGCTGGGGGAGGATTGGTCCCAGAACGATACCGCCGTCTCACACCAACATCACATGTTCGACTGCAAGCGCTCCACTGGGTCCAGCTGCTCCAGCCACAGTTCACTGCAAGACACACAGGATAAAAGACAGAGAAAGACAGAAAGAATGGGAGACAAATGAGAAGAGAAGAAAAGACTTAAAGACAGCAAGACACATGGAGGGAGACCAGTCAATGTACATTCAAAGTTGCTACTAGGAAAGCCACTCACCAGGGCATGGAGCTGTTCCACACTCCATTTCTCCATTAGTGCAAGTACTGTGTGAGACACACAATGTAAAAACGTGACATTTGATTTAAGAAAAGGACACAATATTCAAAAAAACATTCACTAATTAATAAAATCTTTTAAGGAAAATTAAATCATCCATTTATCCATGGAAGTGTCCATTGCAGTAATTGTGGAGAGAGGCCGACAGTACCAGTTATTGCAGGCATCAACGGGCAGGGTGGCACCGGCTGGGTACAGCTCCCCCTGGTGGTAACACGGGCATCGTGCCAGAGGCACACAGCTGCCATTGAGCAGGTAGAAGCCCAGGGCACAGTAACAGCCATCGTAACAGGCGGTGGCACACTGCACCTCTGTGGAGGTCATGTCCAAACACACTCGCGGACACGCACCACCGTGAGCCTCACACTCTGCTGCTGTCATGTACACCATGCCCTCTGGACACACACCTGAGAGCAGACGAGAGGAAATAAGGAATGAATTTTCAGAGACAGAAACAGAATGAGGTGCATGAAATAACAGGATAAACCAAAAAGATAATGCAAATACAAAAACACCACAAACAGAGTAATATTATTCACACATATTATTCCATGGCCCTCTTTAGCTCAAGTAATAAAAACATCATGCAGTACCTGAGCAGGGGTGGGAGTTGCAGTCTCCTGTCTGTATGTGTGGCCCGGGGCAGCTGCTGCCCCCGTGCTGTGGGGATGGTGAATTGCAGAATCGCTCTCTTGTTTGGACGCCAGAGTCACACTCTGATGAACACTGAGACCACGCTGACCACGCTGACCAGCCGCCATTCACTGGAAGTATACAACTTAAGTCAGTGTTTCAGTCATCTGCATGAGCATAACGTATCACTTGTGGAGAGCGGAGGAAACAGAATTGTGGACATTGTGGTTTCTGTGTGTGTCTGTATCTGTAATACCTGGACATTGTACAGTGTTACAAGGCTCTTGCTCCTCGCTGTCTCCATCGCAGGCAGAGTCCGAGTGTGACTGGTTGAAGAGCGTGTGGCTACAGCTGCGGAATCGGCGTCTGATTCCAACATCATCTACATGGTTGAAACATGTCTTACTGCACTCTGACCAGCTGGTCCATTTACTCCAGACTCCATCTGGAAGCACTGCACAAGAGGAGGACAAAGTCATCATGTCACCCACAGGTAATGAATATGTAAGTGATTTTCAAAACTGGGAGAATGGCCTGAGACAACAAAACAATTAAATACAGAGTATAAGTTGGTATACCAGGGAGGCAGGGGCTGGAGCAGCGGCGGGCCTCCGAGGAGTCTCCTGGACAGGGATGGATGCTGACTGCTCCAGCTGGTTCCACTGGAGACCTGCAAAGACAAAGTCAAGGCATAAAGACTGCTGACCAAAATTTAAAGGTGGTGTGGGAGCAGTAAAGAAAAAACAAGGCTGAATTTGAAAATTTGAATATATATATAATGTGAACAGTTCATATTGTATTATACATTGCTATTGAAGTGCGTAAGCCAGCAAATAGAGGTAAGTACAAAATAAGTAAAGAATTACTGATTAAATTCAATTTAATCATACTTCTGTAGTGCAGAGGGCTGTTGTTGTGGAAAAGTGAAACAAGGCTGAGATAAGGCCTTTGATAGCTGTTTGAGTGTATGGTGCTTTCCAAATCTATTGAATAAAACTGGCTCACCTGTAGCGTTGCTGGAGCCCCAGACCACACGTTACATCACACGGCGACCACGACGACCAGGCTGACCAGTGACAGGTCGCCACACAACTGGAGGTGTCACAGTTCATTTGTCCATCTCTGCACACACTGATGGGACAAAACTATGAAACAGCCTTTTCTTTTTTTTACATATATCAACAGCAGCGCGCAATAAAACAGCCATTTATTGTTTTATTTTATTTTGCTGTTTTTGCATGGACAGCGCAAAGTTAAAAGTAACTGCACCACCATTAGCTCGCAGCTAATTTGCATTTGCAAAAATCACTAAATAACAAATACAGCACATAAAACAATCCAGTGGTCCAAAAGACTGCTGGGAAGAACTAAAAATAAGCTCTCCATCAACTGAAAAACATTACTCCCTCTCAAACCAAACAGTTTTATGACATGAAAAATAAACTAAATATAATTTAGCACATCTGAAAATTTGACTGATATGTTTAGAAATTAGAATTTTAATTAGGTTGCATTTCAGAAGTGCCATCAGTGATAAAAAGCAGGCTCCCTTTCAAAGTGGAAAATAGCAAATGAATGACTCTGTGTCTCTTACCAAGTGGTACACTCGTCCCTGCTGACCATCTGTCCTGGTTGCAGTGTTTGACCGTCCCAGAGACAAACACATTGGCTGGCATTCACACACTGCCCACCCTGAAGGTACAGACCATCAGGACAGCGACAACCTGGAGAAGACACATTTAATGTCTTACTACCAGGAAATGAGCCTTAGAGAGCTCCTATAATTCAAGAATAAATATCCAGGCATTGTTCCAATACAGTTTGTAGATATCAAAAATATTTTTGCTTTATTTGTCTGATTACTTAGAGAGTGTATGAAACTCGCAACCTACTAAAGCATAGAAAAGAATCAATTAAATGACAATGCAAATTATGTACTGCTCATATTTCTTCAACTCAATGTCAGTGGAACAGCAGGAGATCTGTGTGATATTGGCACCTCCTACCCAAAACACCCAAATGCATATTTAAGTGTGTGTCCTACCCAGTATGCATGCTGCGGTGCAGTTGCTGGTTGAGCTGAGGTGTGAGCAGGTTGGAGGACAGGGCTCCACCCTCCCAGCCTGGCAGTCCGCCTCAGTCACCAGCACCATGCTGTTGACACAGCCTGAAGAACCAATCAAGGACAGTTTACAGACTTTTTCATGTAGCGATGCAATAACCAAGGTAGTCAAGGCAAGAATATTGGACTACTGTACTCAGACTAGAAGAAAACAACTAACGACTTTAAATACTAACAACAGAATTGACTGTTTGACAGAGAACGAGTCACCTGTCTGCGTGCCGATGTCTTTGCTGCAGGGCTGGCTGTTGCAGCTCTGGCTCTGCAGGGTCATGCCCTCACACTCCCGCCCACCATTCTTGGGAGGAGGAGCTGAGCAGGTTCTGTTCCTCTGCCTCACACCACCTCCACACTGAGCGTCACACTCTGACCACTCCGTCCACTCTGACCAGTGACCATCAACTACAAGTGGAGACAGGGGAGAATGAGTTTGAGATAATCAACACATCAGACACTGTGAAAGATGCATCCTGTTTGGCATCAGCTTAGAAGAACAGACCTGGACATGCTCGAGGGAAGCAGGCCCGACTGTCAAACTGAGCTCCACCACAGGCCCCTCCTGGCAGGGCTTCCCGCAGTATGTCCCTCTGCCGGAACAAAGAGCCCAGACCACAGGACACACTGCACGCACTCCATGCTGTCCACGGAGACATGATGCAGTCCACTACAGGCGAGGAGAGGAGAGAAGAGGTCAGGAAAAAGGATGGCTGTTGTCTTTTGAGATGGGTGGGCATGTATCTTACCACAGTCTTTCTCATCCGATCCATCCAGACAGTCCTTCTGCAGGTCACATCTGCGGTCCAGGTGAACACACTCCCCACTGCCACAAGAGAACTGCTTGGTGGAGCAGGGGCTGGGCACCGGTGGGCCCTGTGGAGTCACAGCTGGTCTGGATGTGGTGCCTGATAAGACATGGGATACGATACGATAACAGAACTTTATACAACTTACTTATGAGGATATTTTGTATGAGTTTGAGTTCCATGATGAAACTATGTATTTTCAATACGGTATCAATATCAGCAACACCAACTTCCTGACATTGACAGTTTTTGTTAAATTGAACTACTTCCACTAGTCTTCCCCCTGACAGCTTGTTGATGCATACCACAGCGTTCTTCATCTGACCCGTCCAAACAGTCCAGTCTGCCGTCACACACCTGCGCTGAGTCGACACAGCCAAATGACCGGCATGCAAACTGGCCCTCCACACAAAGCACTCTGGGAAGGCCACCATCATGGGGGGTGGTAGCGATCCATGGTGCTGTAAATAGAAATAAAATAGAGGTTACAAATATGTATATTGCATAAAATGTTAATCCACGGGTCCTGTCTGGTTTCAGGATGACTAGCAAGGATACTGTGTCTCTCACCTTTTGTGGTTTGCAACCCAGGTTTTCCAGAATGGAGGGTTGTGGTGAGATGTAGTCCAGGTTGACCTGTGGAGACCCCTGGGTAGAGTGATGGTCTGGTGGTCCAATGACCTGATTGTGTATAATACCCAAAGAAGGGGGAAAAAATGTAATTTTCTGGTAAAAACCCAATAAGTGAAAATTTGATCAGCAGCTGATTAAGCCTGTACTTGAGGTTGTTGTCCTCTGAAGTCCAGGTTGACCTGTGACCCCTGGGCTAGCCATGCCAGGAAAGCCATCTTGGGACCTGGTGGTATGGAGGCCTGGGGCACCTGTTGTACTGTCACCATGGAAACCTGGTCTCCCTGTTGGGCTGGTCTGGTTCTGCAGTCCTGGAGGGCCTCTGGTAACAGCCGTGCCTGAAGAAGAGGATGAGGAGAAAGAGACAGACACGGATATATGAAAATGGGACACAAGGGAGTGTAAATAGCTTTCAATCATATATCGCTAAACTCTCACCACAGTTGATCTCATCAGAGTGGTCCTTGCAGTCCGGTCGACCATCACAAAGCACGGAGACAGCAACGCACTCTTCACTGTGCTGACATGCAAACTGGCCTGGCTTACATCTCTGCACAGTCACTTTCCTACCACCAGAGGGAGACGTGGTCACACTGCTGGGGGTCACCAGCTCATCTACAAAAGCATGAGGAGAAGTCATTTCATATTACTGAACGCGTACACAATACTGATGTAAAGTAGGTTCTACTGTCAAGCACTAGTTCTGTAAAACAAAGAACTTATAGATGAGCTGGTGTACAAGGGGAATTGGGTGCTGAGAAGTTCGACTGTCATCATTTAGTTGTGTATTCAGTTCAACTCCTCACCTCCTCTGCAGCCGAGGATCTCCACACGCAGGTAGAAGGTGTGCCTAAACTCAACAGGGATGATGCGCAGATAGCGAGCTCTGACCAGCCGACCGAGCCAGCGGGTCACAGGGGTCCTGCCCACCATCCGCACTTCGAACACCTGCCACACAACAAAGAGGCCACTTTGACATGAGCACATGTAATGACAAGCAGGGGCGTCGGACTTTGGTTGTGCTGTACCGCATAATGTGTCGCATTTTTCTTTTTCTTCATTCATGAAACATTTCATCCTGTCAGAATAGTATGTAACTACAGAAAACACTTGTTATACATGACTTTAAATGTCCAAACAGCTACAAATACCTTAGCAGGGCCACCAGGCTTCCCATCCTCAGTATAGTCTGTGAAGAGGCTGCTGTGCAGAGCGAAGGCCAGGCGATACTTAGTGAGGTAACCCCACATGCGTTCACTGCCCTGGGTCACCACTCCTGATACCCATGTTGGCTCCAGGAAGTCCACCTGAAAATACGGCTGGGGATCTGTAGGCAGGGGGCTCCATCCAGGCTCCATGACCTGACTGCACAGAAGTTATCTTTTTGAAAGCTTTATACTTAAAAAATGAACTGCAACACATCTAAAGGCCTTTTAGGTGCATGCAGAAAACCACTGTGATCAAATGTTCAGGCTGATATATGCACTAGGGGCAAAAACCATAGAATAACCAGATCACTCACACGTTAGGGACTATGTTTAGTCGTCCAGCATCAGCAGGGTTGTTCTCACGATGTGAGGATGAGGTCAGCTGACCATATCGGACTTGTCCATCCTCCAGTCCAAGGGGAGAGGAGCAGATGCCTGCAGAATATGATGACTTATAATATCACTCAACAGAGCCAGTTTGGCAAAAAAAACAAAAAAAAACACTTCAAATGATGTCCACTTCAAATGATGTACACAGAAAATAAATCCATCTAAATTGCACTCACCACGATATCCTGGGCCACCACCCTGTAAGCACATTAGAAAATAAATGAGGTGTATATTGATATGTACCCATACTGACACCCGTAATCTTGGCTAATTCTGTCTGCAAGCAGTTCTATTACTAGTGCAAAGAGAGGTTAAAAATGCTTTAAACAAATGATGATGACATGCTTCTCATGATGCAGTGAACAACGATAAATCTTTCTCAAAAACTACGCTTGTTTCCCTTTTATATTATGATCAGTATGTTCTTGTATTTGCAGGTACCAACATTAAATGAACCCAGTTTGACTCACATGTATCATATACAATAGAGCTAATCCACACTAGAATTATATTAGAAAGAAAAGAAGTGGAAATAAGGAGATATCGAGGCATCAACACCAGTGGTACAGAAACACAGAAGTTGCAGGAATGGAAGATTAACTGAAGTGTTTTCTTACTGTTGGTGTTACTGCAGGGTGAGTGACAGCAGCCATGGATGGAGTCCTGAGTGGAGCAGGAGTGGGTGAGTGTGGTCTGTGAATTAGCACACAACAATGAAGAGGAGAAATATTTAAAGTTCTTTTTGTTACTTTATAAGAACCAAGTGAGAATGATAGCAGAGCTGGATAGACAGAGATGAGACAAAAAGCAAGAGCAGAGTGGAGGAGTGGATTAATAACAACCTGATTTATCAAATACTTCAGTTAGAACAACCATTACCACTGTTACAGCTCCTAATGATGCCCCCACCTGTCTGACTGGGTAGTGATGTTGTCATGGGGATGGCAGCTGGTTTCATCCTCTCCTTTGGGACAGTGAGGGATCCCATCACAACGCAGCCATGCTTCAATGCAGCCCCCTGGTGGGGGGCAGGAGAACTGACCGGCAGGGCAGCTGCGTGGACTGGTGGCTGTAGGAGATGGCTGCGTGCCTGTATGTGGGGGATGGTCAGACAAAGAAATTTGATATGTGTGACTTACAAAGCCCATGAGAAAACTAAGAAGGACTGGGATCACATGCTAGACAAACGATGGCTAACAGGTTTCCTTTCCAGCACATCCCGGAAGATAAAAACACAAATTAAAAGCATGGTTCTTCTACAATAAATGAAACTCAGGTGTGTTTGTTTGGAGAGCTCACCACAGTGCATCTCATCCGATCCATCCCCACAGTCATTGACACCATCACAGACAACTCCCAGTGGACCTGCTGGCACACAGCGACCATTTTCACACTGGAACTCCTTCTCTCTGCACCCACCTACTGGGGACACTGGGGAGGGAGGAGTTGGGGTAGTCAACCAGTGGTAACCTGGAGGAGAGGAGAGCGTTTTTAAATAAAGAAACAAATAGATAGAAGATAGATAGATAAATAAATAAATAAGCGCACACACACACACACACACACACACACACACACACACTAAATATTTATCTCTTCAACTTAACCTGTAACTAGCTATGACATTAAACTACTAACCATCTCCACAGCCCATGATCTCAAGTCGAAGGTAGATGCCATTCTGGAAGTCATGTGGCAGCAGGCGGACAAACTGAGCTGACACCATCCTGTCCAGCCGGCTCTCTGCCACCCCTCGATCATCTTGGTTACCATGAAAAACCTGAAAGGAGAATGGTAATCCATCCATTTCAAGAAAAAAACAAATGGCAAGTGGCGTTCTATGTATATGATGTAAAGCTGCGTGGACGTGGTTTGATGTCTAACCTTGGCTCTGGGCCGGGCTTCAGTGACAAGCTCTTTGTAAGTGAACCACTGTTTGCCATCCTGGCTGAACTGGAGGTAAAAGCTGGACACAAAGGTGCCAAATACACCACCACCCTGGGTCAGCACACCTACAGAATGTTAGAGATAGAAAGTGTGCATTCTACTGATATACAGCACATAATCTCACATTGAAATTCACTTTTAGTCCAAAGTACTTCAGTAAACCAGCATTTCAATTTGTACTTGATCTAAGGCATCTACATTAGTGTTTACCTGTGATGTTGTACGGTTTCAGCAGGTCTATTTGTAGATAGGGGGTCTGTGTGTTCCTGGTGTGTCCCTCAGGGCTCCGCTGTGGTAGGTCCTCGTACTCCTCAGGTTCTGGACTCCAGCCCTGCAGAGGAAAGTATTACAGATTACACCTTGTGATCATGTTGCAGCAGCGTTGAACTAAAATGTGATCTACAAACATGCTCACAATGACAATGCTAATGATACAGAGGTAAAGGTAATATTAGCAGGCAATGTAGCTATATACCATCTTAGTTTGGAATGTTAGCAGGACAACATTTTTGCAATTAAAAATTTAACCTGATGATGGCGCTAGAGGAAACGACATTACAATTCATTTCAAGGGGAAGATGAATGTCTGCACCAACGTTCATGCCAATACATTTTACACTTGCCAAGACATTACACACTAAAAGCATATGGCTGGTGACACTAGAGGTAAATCACCAAAGACAGTCAGATTCATTCCCACGAGACCTCGAATGTGTGGGCCAAATGCATGGCAACACATCCAACAACTGGGGAAAAACTTCATCCTGGACTAATATGGTGGAGGGATCAACACTGCCATACCTAATGCCACGCCACTAGCATGAGAAAAACAGGTAACTCACTTTATAACCCGCATAAAAGTGACTGGAAACCAAAGCAGCATTGTGAAATGTACTGATAACTATCACTTAAGCAAGAACATTCAGGCTCTGGGGCTAATGGTACCAGTGGTCATAATATCATAGTGATATTACTAAAATTAATCTGACTCATCCCTGTTGGGGAAATCATTTCTTTAAAGGTCAGTGTCAGCTACGGAACAGCAGGCTCAGAGCTGATGGGGAAAGCCATTTCAACAGGGTGAACAATACAACATCTGGTCGTATTATGTAAATATATCATTAGACATGGTGTACCTGGAGGTCCCTGTGGGGGTCCCACGCATGGAGGCGACCTCCCTCAGGAGGATGACCAGTCTGCTGTGATGAAGCACTGAAACTGGAAGTCGGGAGAGTCTGAACACCCAGAGGAGACCAACACTCATCTGAACAGGAGAGGAGACGAGGTGAGATACAATGAAAACTACTGAGTGAAAACAGATAAACCCTTGGACAATAATCATTTAGCTAAAATGCTCTACATGCTAGACTGCATGAACAACTGATCACATGAACAAGACACAAACCTCCAGGAGGAAGTGGATATGTGGGAAGCGGAGGTGTAGTGCCCTCTGCTGGCTGGGAGGTCACAGTGACGGGGCTGACTGTCACAAGATTGGTGTCATTTCCTCCTACAGGGGTATTACAGAATAGAAGAATTAATGTTGGAGAGTACTCACTTATTGCAAAGTTTGCAACAATGAGCCGGACCTTATAGTTACAGTGCCACAACTTTGTTGAAGGGGTACTGATCCTTCGTAGGATCTTAATATAGCTTTTCTTTCACTTATCTTCACGAATATACATGAATGCAAGTCAGTTTATTATCCATTAAACAGGCAGACATTTAGTCAGCATAGGTAGTAGAACAACAGCTGTGATTTTACCTTGGCAGTAACAACACCTGTCTCCCTCTCCAGGCACCAGACTTTGACCCTGCACAAACAAACCAACATTCAACATCTGACTCGGTCCCTCATGTGATAGAGTTGCCAGGGGACAAAACTACGCAGACGAAAAGCAAAGGATGCAGAGGAAGTGGAGCTGTAGCTACTATGACAGGGAGAGTGTGGATAAGCACACACAGTCACATAATCAAACACATGTACAAATGTACTCAGTCACAGTTCCATAAAACATGGGCACATCTTCAAGCAACACATACATAATTGCATAAATGCATGATGCACACACCCAATTCTTATTCTTACCAGCGGGCATCCACTGACAGCGTATGGACAGTACAGGGAACACTGCACTGTGAGGTTGGGCAGACAGTGACATAACTGGCAGTGGTCTGACCTCCATCTGTCTCCCACAGCATGGGACTGACCCTGGTACTCGCACTCATCACAGGGATCTGTCTGGCACCTGCACACACACGCAATCACAGACATGGAAAATGCACGCAGGGGTAATGGAATGCATGTGTGTTTGCTCGTAAGTGCTTGGTGTTGGTGACAAAAATCAGTTTCTTTGATGCTTGAGGATACAGACTGTCTACTTAACTTCAAGTTGTTAACAGTCCCATGAGAAGAGGACAACATACCGACGGGCTTTCCTGTAAATTCCTCTGCACGTTCTCCCGTCTCCGTGCTTGGTTGGATTGTTCGGGCTGCGGAACGACCACTGCACGCTCTGAACACCACAGGGTCCCAAACACTCCCCCCACTCAGACCATGATGACCAGCCACAGTGCACTGCAGTGTGACAAAGCTGACTGTAGCATGACTTAAGCTCGAGAAGCAATTGGCGTGAAGTGTCAGTCAGTCGTAGTTCCTTAATAATTAACAAAGCTCTTCCATCAGGTGACCACATCCATGATCACTTTATGTCTTGGCAGGTGTAACAGGTCTATCTGGTGCTCAACTCAGTTGTTGCAGTTGAACTCGACCGAGCAGGCAGCTGCTGCAGCCTCCGTTCAAAGTCGCTTGTGAAGTGAGGTTTAAAGTGTGTGAAAAGCACTTGATGTGGGGACAGTCCGGCCTCTCTCACTGCTGCATCCATATTCCCTGCATTGTATGTAACGAGTGCGTGATTGGAATGTCTGTCAGACAAAACTTTTCATTTATTCATTCGCTGGTCCTAACATGAGCTGCGACTGTGAGGCAGCTCTGAGTAGCTGGTGAAGTCTACCCGTCTGTGGGTTGGTTATAAAGATGCACTCTGCTTCATTGAGGCTCTGTATCTCTTAAGCTTTGGTCTGTTGGTACAGAGCTGCTATCACTGTGCGTCACAGTCCTACGATGGCCATATTACTGTCATTAGATTGTGAGATTCGATATATGGTTACGTGCCTAATCAACCGTGGATCTGACTTTAATCTTGAAATGAAACATATATATTTGACAGACTCACCTGAGCAGTCTGGATTAGGCTGGCACCTCTGAGGCCGTCCTCTCTCACAAACACAAATCTCACAGTCCACCTTCATCTGCTGGCCTGGCCAGTAGCGTACACCTGCCACCTCACACACACACTCCTCTGGTGACACACACTGTTGCATGTGGCTCATCACCTGGCCATCCGGGCACCAGCAACCTGAAGCAACAGAGAAATGTAAAATTTCACAAAATGGCAAGAAACAACAAACAATTTATTTTAGAGCAGGAGATATTACAGAATCCTCCTGACCTGGAGAGCAGGGCGCTGCTGGTGGATCACAGGTTGTATCACTGTTGATGTGGGCACAGGACACTGGGCAAGGGGCACAGCTGTGTCTCACCAGGCCAGTGGGACAGCTGGCGTTGGCACACCCATCATCAGGACAAGGCTCTAGAGCGGGACAGGGAAGAAAAGGAGGGACATTTACTGTGGTCTAAGAACATCTGTTCTCACTAGGCACCATGAACAGACTGAAATTACAGACGCACATTTTCTTTCTTACCTCTAATGGTATCAAGTCATTCAGACAATTATGGTTTTATTTGTCCAGATTTTAGGATTTCCATCTGGGAGATTTCTGCCTTCATTGAGCCAACTCACAGCTACTGCCACACAAATGCTCTCCTCCTCTAGTCCTCTTGACATTGTTCCAACCTCTCTTTCTAAAGATGTTTCTTGTTCCTCAGGACCATGCATGCTCTCCATTGTGCATAGCTCTCTTAACACTGGCCGTGTGCCTGATTATTTTAAACATGCAATTACTCAGCTACCAAACCTTGACACAGTCAGTAACAATAGAGTTTTTTGTTAATTTTTGTCTCCTCCTGTCTTGATCCAGCTGGTCCAGAATGCCGCCACTAGACTTTTAACTAATGCACAGCATAGGCCCCACATTACACCAGTGATCACCATTCAACAGTAGTTATCCATAGAATGCTGAAATAATTATTTAAGCATTTAGCAGGCCAGCCCCACTTTATATTCCTGAATTATTGTGCACTCCACGGTGCGTTCACTGAGGTGTCCTGACCACGGTCTTTGGCTGTCCCGAAATCTATGCATAAAACCAAAGGAGCTTAAGCTTTTGCAGCTGTGGCTCCCACAACTGGAAGGTGCTTTATCAATAAAGTCTAACTTTCCTTATCTCAATTACTGTGCAAGAGTGAGACATTTCAGTTCAACCTTAGTTTACAGACAGCTCTTACTGATTTCCATGGCTAGGTTGGATGGTCCAGGGAGCTGGGAACAGTCTCGGCCTCCATAGCGAGGAGGGATGCAACCTCTGTGTCTGACCTGCACTCCACCACAACTGCTGGAACAGTTGGACCAGCTCACCCATGGCAGCCACTGACCATCCACTGGAGGGGGAGGAGAGAGCATCACATTTACGAATACATGTTTGATTTTAAACTATGCATTCATACTTTGAGAGTGTTTATCCTGAAGCATATTTTTTCTCCTTACAAGGGCAGGTGGTGTTGAAGCATTGTTGCCTCTGGATGTCCTGTCCCTGACAGTGGCGCAGTGGGTCTCCTGGAGGGCAGGTTCTCTGTCGGCTCATGGAGCCTGTACCACAGGAGGTGCTGCAGGGACTCCATGGACCCCAAGAGCTCCAGCTTCTACAGCCCTGCTCATCAGAAGGGCTTCCAAGTGGTGCTAGTAAGGAGTCTGGGCAATCTACCACACCATTACACACCTAAGCAATAGAGCAGGGTTGGTGGACAAGATGAGTTGTATGTAATTATGGGGGATAAACACATTTTTGCTGCTTTTAATCATTTTTCAAGTGAGAAAACGCACACATTTCTTACATTTTTCCAAACGTTAATTTCTTAACATTTTATATGACACACTGTTGATGGCTAACCGAGATGACAGTTAACTAGGACATAAACCTTTTTCCTTAGAAAAATCTCTCTTTTCTGGAGCTTTACCCTGGTCACATTTTGCACACTTGCACATTTGTGCTGTATCATGTTATCTTGTATTTCCCTGCACTAGTTATGAAATTTATTGCTGATGTTTTCCTTTTGTATTCAGTCATTATGTGAACCTTTATAAATTCCTATTTCTGCTGGTTATGCTGATGATGGAAATTTTTTTTCCCACAATAAATAAGAAGACTATCTGTGAGTGCTAGTGTTTTGTTTGTTTTGTCAGTGATAGACTTACCATGTTAAAGGGGACACAGGATCCATCCATACAGGTGAATTCAGGGCAGGTGACAGTGGTGTTCCTACCGCCAGGGGGCGCTGGTGAGACAGTTTTATCTGAACAGAACAAGATGTTATCAAACTTACAAGAGGTCACATCCATTACCATGAAATTTGGGAACATGGGAGACTTCGATGTACACTGCCTTTAAGTTTCCTTCCCTTTTTTCTTTCTCTCTCTGTGTTTCCTGTCCTTCATTTCTTCTTTGCTTCCTTTTTTAATTTCCATTTATCTATACATCTCTTTCTATTCCTACCCATTTGTAAACATTTTTTCAGGTCTTCTGCAGTCCCTTGCTCCATCTCTTCTTACCCCTTCTCCCTATCCCGTGAGAACTCACCACACACCAACTCATCGTCGCCTCGTGGACAGTCTGGAATGCCATTGCACACTTGCGACATGTTGACACACGTGCGGTTGTCACATGAGAAGCTGCCTGGACAAGGAGGTATCCGAGTTGAGCCTGGATGACAGAGAGAATTATTGTCAGTCTTAATAAACAAGTTTTGTGGCCTGATGATACAGTATAAATTAGAACTCCCTGATGTGCAAAACCTGTATTTTGGCCATTTTGTGCCTAGACATTTGTATTTACAGGAACTTACCACAGTTGTCAATACTCTCGTCTGAGGCATCCCTGCAGTGTGGGGTCCCGTCACAGAGGTGCTGGTAGTCCACACACTGGTCCCCACTGAGGCAAGGCACCTGGCCAGGTCCACAGGGGGTGGCACACTGCTGCTCATCACTACCATCCATGCAGTCTGTTTCCCCATCACAGCGCCAGGCTTGAGGCACACACTGTCCGCCAGTGGCACAGCTAAACTCATAGGATCTACAAGCTGGAGAAACAGGGCTGTGTAAAAGAAACACTGAATACTGAATAAAATCACCCCTAAATCTTGAAATCATGACTCTTATTACCTGAGGTGGACGTAGTCAGGGTGACAGGTGTGGGTGACAGAGTTACAAAAACAGTGTGGCAGTTGGTTTTGTTCTCGTCCTCTCCACCCGGACAGTCTGTTGTTCCATCACACAACTTAGCTCTGGCAACACATGTGCCGTCGCTACAGGCAAACTGGTCTGGAGCACAGGTCACTGCCACACACAGAGAGGGTGAAATCTGATTATTGATTCAATGCAGGATGGTTTGGGCAAAAAATCACTTTTACCTGATATAACTGTCTATTAACTGAATGTGAGTTATGAAACAGCCAATGCTGTATTATTATTTGTACCTTTACTTGGACAGACAGCTTCGTCTGCTCCAGAGGGGCAGTCCCTATGGCCGTCACAAACTCTGTCTGCAGGGACACACTGATCCCCAGGGCACTGAAACTCCCCTGCTGCACACACACACCTAAACACAGCGACAACGTTTAAATAATGATGACATCATGTGGCGTACTTCCCAACACAAAAAGTAAGTACAATCTGCACATCGTAAACAGAGATGAGTTGAAGATTATTTTCAAAATAATTCTCATTATCTGATGTAACTTTGCAAAAGTATTGTTGATGGTCTGATATTGCTGGCATTCAGATACTGTTAACTAGACTCTGATGAATTAAGTGTCAAATTTTTTTATTGACTCCAAGCATTTAACTGTTGACAATGTCAAATACCAAAATTCAACAGAACTGAGAACACACCCCCTCTCATCACTGAGGTCCCCACAGTCATCATGTCCGTCACAGCGGTGAAGGTACAGAATGCAACGCCCTCCAGCACACAGGAATTCCCCTTCATCACACACCACGCCACAGTCTGGATCAACAAAAGTACAGTTCATTACATAGATACATGCTGTCTAGAGCTGATTTTGCGTATGGAGTATAATGCTGGATAGAATGATAGATTACCTTGTTCATCAGACCCATCAGCAAAACCACAGTCCAGCCGTCCATCACACACACGGGTGGCTGGCAGGCACTTTCCACTGGCACACTGAAATTCTCCCGGTGGGCACAGGGGCACAGGGGTGACAGGTCCACAGAACTCCTCATCTGATTGGTCAGCACAGTCTGGGTGGCCATCACAACGCAGAGCCAGGTTCAAACATGGTCCACTGCAGGGTTGGGGTCAATTAACTTAATTCACTTCAGAAAGACTGACTCTTTCAAATATAAAAAACTCATAAAAAGTCTAAAGCCATGTCAGCAATCCTGTAAAACTCTTCAAAAACTGTTGGATGAACGAACAATGGGGATACAGATTTGCAGTTGTTACATCCTCACCACGAGTGGGGTGAGGGCTTTGAGAACAGACCTCCACATTCAGAGAACATTATGCTTTGGGGCATATTTCAAACAAACAAAAAAAAATATATATATAAAAAAAAACCACTTATACTGCCGCTTTAACATGCTAACTATACACATAATTAGCACATGGCACATGTAGCATTTTAGCTTGTTGACATAAAAGACTGTTTTCAACATTTAACATCTTGCTATAACATTCCAACTCCACGGTTGGAATTCAGAAGGTGTACAGTTGTATTTTTCTGTTTAATATGTAAAATAGGTGTAAGAATATTTTCTACACATGTAATTGGCAATCAGCAGTTACTGACAGTGGCAGTGGACGATTTTAGCATATCGCTCAACCCCAATGAGTTTGGATTCACCTTGGCATGCTGGCACAGCGGAACTGGTCTGGAGAGCAGGTGGATGGGCAGAGCTCATCCGAACCATCACCACAGTCGTTCTCATTGTCACACACCCAGTGGGAGGGTATGCAGCGCCCTCCTGCACAGGTAAATTCAGATTCCAGACAGGGAGGGGAGGGAGGAGGACAAGCCACACCGTCACATTGCCACACACCATCCGCACAGGAACTGGACACACAAACGCAAAGAAACCATTCAACTCAGTTTTGATTGTTATAGAATAAAAGAGTATAGGAACATTAGAACATACTTTCACATGAATTTAGATTGACTGACCAGTTCTGACAGTGTTGAGTGATGATAGTTCCAGGTGGAAAAATGGAGCCCTCCCACTCACATGGACACTGAGTAGGATCTACACAGCTCTCCCCTGTATAACAGAAAACATACTGACAATTCTGATATTCTTAGATTTTTGCCAGTTCTAAGATCAGACAGTTTGTCCTGAGGGTGGCGCAAGACAAAAGAACATGGGTCATTAAAATCAAGAGACTTTCTTCTTGGACCATCTTGCAAATTTGGCTCACAATGTGTCTCAAGCACAAAGGGTTAATCTACCGGAAAGCATGAACTTGCTCAGTACATTTCAGTGCAATGTGCCCATTATACTCTGATATTTTTGCCTAATCATGGTCCAAGTGTTTGTCAAGGACAGCCTTCTATCTGACTGAGAAGCTACATAAGTACAGACCACTTTGGTCACTAAAGCATGATAAATCATCATCTGGGGAGTATGAATATACACACCAAGTATTGACGAGTATCTTTTCTATCCATAAATGACAGAAATATACCCATAAATGCATTTAAAATACATACATATCACCCTCTGTGGCTCAGGATTACTTTGGTAAATCTGTCTTACCATGTAGGACCATGCCAGCAGGGCAGAAGCAGCCCTCCACACAGGAGAGAGCACCACACTGGGAGTGTGGACTCTGCTGAACATTAGGACATGAGGGAGAGCAAGCTGGACCACAAGGATTATACACCAGCCCATTCTCACACTGCAGAGCTGCAGGGAATGAGGGAAGCAGAGAATAAGTAAAGAAAGACAGCAAGAGCGAGACACAAAATAAAAGTTACAGAGAGATACTAAGACAGGAGTGTGACTATGTGAGGGTGTGTGTGTGTATGCATCGCGTGACTTTGACATACGACACAGCTCCTGGGACCTCCAGCGGACGTAAACCCCTCGGCGGTTACACTCCTCAGCATAGGCAGCAATGGCTGTGCAGAGACACTCACAGTCCCCGCCCGAGTCACAGCTAAAACACACGCAAACAACGAAATAGTATGAACTGTTCACAAGTAAGTACACAATGTAAAGATGAATAATATTATGGAAAACATGAACAGAGACGATTATGCCTAGAATACTTTAACCATGGACAATATCCTAAGACCCTTTCTTTTAGTATTTTATTTACCACTAGTTGCAATATTTTGATGGTGTTTGTGTACCAGAACCCATGCAATGAAGCACACACGCCTCCTGTATGAGAATGTAGAAAGACACACTGCTGCTGATTGAAGGGCAGTGATGCATATTCCCAGAAGGTGGCAGCAATATACCAGAAGTGGTACCAATATACCAATAAAAGAGTTTGGAACTTAACAATGTAGGTTTCAATACATTCAACAAAGGCTTTGCAAGTGTTGTCTGAGGTAAGAATGCATGCAGAATGTGTTTTAATAGGGAAGCGTGTATACAGTTTAATTTGGTGAGACCGGCTGGATGTAAATCAGTGAGTAAAGGTGGCCTGGTGCACAAAACAACCGTACCAAATTATTGTTCATCAATGGACAGTCTTACTTGTGTGTTTAAAACCATGAATGGAAAAAACGTGCACTATTCTGTATTCTCTAAAATCAGTGTAAAGAAACTCCTAGAAAGTAACAGCCATTTCTTGCCACTAAAGCATTTTTAGATTCCACATTTTTAATAGATAATTTTAAGATATTAAGCATACATTAGTGCTGTCACTCACCCACAAGCATCAAAGACACACCAGTCATAATACTGCTGGAAGGGCACCTCATGGTGGCACTGAGAGAAGAGCTCCTGAGTCAGCACTGCACACCTTTTCCTGGCCCAAGTCACCCTGTGGGGGTTCAGCTGAACAAGACAAAGACAGTTTGTATGAGAGACAGAAGACAGTTTATCATCAAAACTGGATTTGCAACAATGTCCCAGCATGTACGTCTAAGTCTAAGGTTCCTGCGAGTGTGTGTAAATGTGCATGTGTCTATGGTGGACTCACAGCACAGGGGTCTCGGAGGTCCTGGTCTGCCACGTCAGGGCAGGAGGGGCTGACCTTCCAGGAGTTTCCAAACAGCTCGGGCGTAGACTCCACGATGCCCTGCCGTGTCGTAAAGTCATTCTCCGTGTCCCCATCAAAGTTACCACACAGGCCCCCGACCCGACCCCGCAGGTTTGCAGCCAGACGCACATACACACGCATACCTGGAGACAACATGTGGAATGACAACCACGTTTCCACTGTCTGTTCCTGGTGTTATGTGCTTTTATGCTCAACATTTTTGTTTTTGTGTCAGTGTCCGTACTGTTTTGTATCACTGTAACTTGATGCTTTGGCACTAGAAAAGCGCTTCACTAATATAATAATGAATTACTGTTCAGGTTGCAGAAGTTTATGTGCATGTGCTCTACCTCCATCCCATAGCAGAGTGACCCCCAGCCGGGAGGACAGGGAGACAAACAGGCCAACTCGTTCCAAAGTCAGACCACTGCCACTGTAAGACTTTGGTAGACTAACCGGCATCCCATTGACTGTCACAGCTTTACCTACAGGACAGACAGAAGACAGCTTACCTCAAACAGCTGTTTCCTAAAACATAGTCTGCCTATGCCTATGAACCCCGACTTCCCATCATCAGCCTCTGCTTCCCCCATAATGCAGACTCTCCTACCTCTCAGCAGATGTATGACGGTATTTCCCAGGCTCAGGGTGACTGACTTGGTACAGGTGACTCCAGTACTGCCGCACGGCACATTCTCTGCCATGACACTAAACAAACCGCTGGTTTCCCTCGCCAGCACGTACTGGCAGTCGCCCAGGAAAGAGTAACAGCGACCATCGAATGTCACATAGTGTGGATCACCAGTCGCCACGCACACACCAGCACAGGCGGACTGGCTGCAGTGCCAGCGGCGTTCCTTACACACGCTGCAGGGATGAATGAAGAATAGTTGAGCTACTTAAATGCTAAAGAGATGCGATGCAATGAGACAAGTGCATACATTACCATGTGTTGCAGTCTTTAATGATGGTGTCGTTGCTGTAGTAAAGTTGACCATTGTGGTGGCAAGGACACTCATCTGGCAGAACGCAGCGATCACCCTGAGGTAAACCACAAGACATGACATACAGTAGTCAAAACTCAACCATATGGTCATGACATCATCTGTGTTTCCACTTGATTAACCAGACACGTCAACCCTTTTAATTTCATATCTGTTGAAGTCCCCATTACGTAAGATGAGGACTTGCATGAAGACAAATTTCATTCCCTATAAATGTGTCTGATTGTGAAAATATTTTTAAAAAATTTTAGAATGATCAAATGGATATAATGTGATATTATAAAGGTACCATTGAAACTAAAGGTAGAATACTTGTATTTTCTGTAACTTAATATGTAACATAAACAACAGACTACTAGACTAATTCTGGGTCACTGAATAATGGTGGACTATGCTTGCTAAATAATTAGACATGTAGGAGCAGTGTACTGGTGCCTGAAGAAGTGGGTCTACTCTTTATTTATTCCTTTTTTTTTTTTTTTTTTTTTTTTAGGCGACATGTCCAGCAAACGACAAACGCCCGGTGTTATTAACACTGACATGTAAAAGTACTTTTGCATATTTAGTTCACCCAAAAATTGCCATTAGTACTTGCACATTGTCACTTCTGTTGCTTGACTTCAGGGAGTAAGAGTCATTATGAAATTAACATTAGCCACAGAAGGACAAACCAGTAACAGATCCATGAGTGGGAACTGAGCTAGAGTTAGCTGAACTGCTGGCTAGCATCGATGTAATGTTAGCATCACCATAGTTAGCTGAGCTGCTGGATAACAGCAGCGACGTAGCATGGCAAGGTCGTTTTGTCTGAAAGCAGATTGTTGTTTGAGTTGTTCGCTTCATGTTTCCTTCTTTTCCTTCTTTCCGTCATTAATTTAATTATTGACTTTATTAGCCAGCAGAGCAACCAGGTCAACAACAAACGACATTAATTTATGATGGCATTGGCAACGTATGACCCGCCCTACTCTGCCTCTCATTGGTTTACCCTGATATTCTTATCCAACCAACCAACGAAGGCAACAACAAGTAGTAGCCAATCAGAGGCAGAGTAAGGTGGGTTATGCCTTTGCCATCCTAGGAAAAAAATAATTGCAGCACACTTGTGGGTACGGCATCCCAACTCAATGTGTCGTGAGTACTAGAGACAGTCTTTTTGCTGTTGCTGCAACTTGTTTTGTTTCCAGCAGCAGTAACAGTAAGAAAGGCAGCTGTTTTCAAACTCAGATAAATTACATGTAAGAGCTGTATGTATGTATGTATGTGATAGTAGCCTATGTCATTGCTGTCTTCCCAGTCTTTCTGCTGCCCCAAGTGGCCAAAAAAAATAAATAAAAAAAAAACAAACAAACAAACGAACAAAGAAACAAACAAATAAACTAAACAAACCTACAATTAATGTAGGTTTAATGAGCAACTGAATTTTTCATGGAAGATGCATTATAACCATAAATAATGGCTGCATTCTATTAAGCTTTACCAGCTGCAGGGTCCTGGCATTGTGCAAAACACTGATATGGAACAGAGACAGAGTCATTGTTAATGATACTAACTATGCCTGTGCTCTGCCTGCAATGACAAGCCAAAATGTCTGCTGTGAAAAAGCTGTATAGTCTTAACAGTTCACATTTCAAAAATATATCATTTGTCCTGTATCCACTCAGAAAACTGAATTTTCACCCACAAGTAGCACAGTTCCCTGGGGACAGACACAGCCAGACAGGGGCTCTCTGCAGCTCGACTGTGCGACACTGGACCCTTGCTGTTGCTGGCCAGGGGGGTCCAGGCTGGAGCAGGTGAGGAGGCAGGAGCGTGGAGAGTAGACTAGAGAGCCTGGACACTGGGTCACCTCCTCACAGCGCTCCTGAGTGCAGTTAAACTGTCCCTGCTCACACACACTGTGAAGGCAAGAGGAGTGCAAGCAGAATCAGAACTGACATCCACTAACAGGGAGTAATTTAATCAACACCTACATGAATTAGTTTAGACTGTCAAGGGCAAGGATAGGCTGTTTATTTAAAGCAGTAAATAACACAGTCAAGCGAGTTGGTCAAGCAGTTATAGAAATCCACAGCTCTATTGTACAAAAGTGCCCTTGAACATTTCTGCTGGTTCAAGATAGTTAACTATGAATCAGATTCACTAAATTTACTAGACTCTAAACGGTAGCTGTAAAATATAAAGAAGCAATAACATGCGCTGTGAAGTGTGATGAAAATCAGTTCACTGGAATCAACAGCCAAGGGTTGTTGTGCTGTACATCATATTTTATATCCACATTTCACCTTGCCTCCTAGCAACTAATCAGGTCAGTGGTCAGTACAGAGACACATCTCAGCAGCTACAACACAATGAAAATGAGACGCATATAAAAACGGACAATGCACAGACACACACATATAATAAAAATCATTTGTGTGACTGCTCTGACTCAGTCATCAACAGAATATTCAGACCCATGGAGTGATGATCACTGTGGTTATGCAGTGAAGAGATGCAATGAAATCAACCTATCCTGTATAAAGAAGCAGGAACATAGGGTGATTTCATCAGAGCTCTTGCACCACCAGACACTCACTGGGGATAACATGCTCTAATAAACATGTACAGTTTGCAATTTCAGTCATTCAAAGATACATTACACTCATTGCAAGGCGGAAAGTTCGGCCAAGTGCAGACTTTTTTTAGTCAGACCACAGCTGGGTCAAACATATCCGAGCCACGCTCCCTGACATTGGAGAAAACATGTTTACAGTCTCTGATATTTTATCACAACTGCCGCATGATAAAAGCAGCACACACATAGTCATAAAAGAGAAAAGGGTTGTTTTTATGATGTGCTGTAAAAATAAAGAACTGAATTGGGGCTGTAAGAGCTTGTACTGAATTAATCTCGTATCGTGACGTTTCCTCTTGACAGGGTTGATATGTCCGCTGTCCTTGTTGCAAGAATACTGTGTCTGTCCAGTGATGTTCATATTTAATCTAAGTGAAATTCTGCCATTCAGAGTCAAAGCAGGTTCTTTGAAGTGAGCTCATCTGAGTAGCATTTAGTAAATATTCAGTTGTGGTTTGGTTCTGCTGGTTTGCTTGTCACCAGTTTCCTGTTTTATTTTGAAAGTTCACTGCACATGTGTCACGTCTTGTCTCTTTCCTGCCCTTGTGATTGCTTTGTGATCTAATATAATATAATATAATATAATACATCTAATATTCTGCTCTCTCTTTCTCACTCTCTCTCAGCTACACAGTCACCTGTTGGATGGATTTTGATTCTTACTTGCTCGCTGTTGGATCTGTCTGCCTGTTTGGCATGCCTTACCTGTTTTGAGCCATGCCTGCCTCACTATAAGATTTGTAGCTTTTCTATGATAAATCATTTAACTGCACCAGCTCTGTATCTGAAGTCTGCATTTGAGTCCACCCTCTTGTTGCCCTGTTATCCTGCTTGTGTAACATGATTTGAACAAATTTGTGAACTCCCAGCCTCAAATTCTTCCCTCGTACATACCAGGTATTACAGTTGTTCTGAATAACAACCCCTGGCTTGTATGTCTTGTCTCCTTGCACACAGGGGCACATAGTGATGGGAACACACTGGCCCTGGTGGTCCTGTACGAGTCCTGGTGGGCACTGGCAACCTGGAACACACATCCTAAGACCCATTCCACCACCATCATCACAGTTCCAGCCCTCTGAACAGGAACCCCCACAGGCACGACCACATTCCTGGTACACCTGACCGCCAGAACACTGGACCGCTGAGAAGACAGGACAAGAGGAAAGGCTCTGAAATATACAAAATAGCATGATACAGTTTGTGATAATTGCTTTAAAGTTTGAAGCCTAAATGCCACTAAATTCTATTGAGGGTTTCTCAGATTTTTCCAAAGTAAAATGTTTCCATTGTCGGGCATATGCTTTGCAATCCCCACATGAGAGTATTTACATGGGCACCAATTCCAAACTTTTTAGCATCAAAGTACTGCTGCCAACATTGCTAAAACAGCTAAACAACACAGACACCTCCATTATCTTTAAGCCTCCTTTCCTCCACATATCTGGGAGATCAATTCACTGTTGGACATCAAATAGGCCAACATCCTGAAACACCACTGAAACAATGGCCTCCCCACTTACGGCAGAAGGTCTGATTGCGCCAATGGACGGACACGCCCTCCTGAGCACACTGTCGGGTGTAGGCAGTGAGGATGGTGCAGTGACAGGCCTTCTGTGGAACGCAGCCACAAACCTCTGACAAACACAGACGGAAATATGGCTCCCTCTCCACTACGTCATGACACACCTATGAAATCAGAGACAGAGGTGCAGGTGTGAATTAAAAGGGGGAGGCAGACAGAGATGAACTCCCTCCTGAGATAGCAGCAGAGATAACACACTCCATGGAAGCTACCTGAAAGACGGAGCTGTGTATGACGGAGCACACCGTCTCCGCATACTGTCTCCTCTGGGTGAAGGTGGTGCACGGGTCAGGTGGAGCTCCTCTAGGTAGACTACAGTGCTCTGTTGTGAATTTCCCTGCAAAGGATGACACACTGTTCTCCACGTCTCCGTCCGGGGTGGTAAAGTCATCATGCTGGTTCCAGGTCAGCGTTCCACACAGGCCGCGCACCTTGATGCAACATTTACACTTTCTAGTTCAAACAGCAGAACAATTCCAGGCACTGGTAGAGGAATTGGATTGCATTGTTTGGAAGCTCAAAATGCCACAATTGCAAGTTCCATACTTAAAATTTGATTTGAACCACTTTGGGAATAAAAAGGGCACAAGTGAAAGAGCCATATGAGGCATGAGGGTCACCTTGTTTGCAAAGCCAGGTTGCAGGGTGATGAAGGCCAAGGGTCCATGTAGGTGCCAGAGCAGCTGGGCTCCAAAAGCCTGGATGAAGAGAAATGAAGAGGAGGCCCTATGCACAACTAGGTCCCCTGTCACCACAGGTAACGTCTCCCTCTGGCCATTCAATGTCACTGTGCCTGGAGGTAACAACAACAACAACAACAACAACAACAACTGTAAGCAATCAGAGGGCAGTGAACACATTCAAAATTAAGAATTCTCACAACCATCATTCTTTCAGAAGGTAGTAAAAAAGTAAAAAAAGCTTTAATTTTACTCGGGAAAAGTAGAACAAGTTGGAAACAACACTGACGTAATATCTGGATCTATTGAAGTTGTCGGTGAGCAAACAGTTGCTCATTTACACATCCCACAAACACAGCAACGTTCATCTGGAGGCATGTTTGTGTCCACCTGAGCTTTAATTTTAGTCATGTTCACTGTCCTTACTGTGTCAAAGTGTGAAATGATAACTCTGTGGTACCAACAGGCATAAGTGTTCAGGTCAGAGTGTTTAACTAACTCACCAGTGTCTGTGATGGTGACTGTGGTACGAAGTGCTGTGACTGACATCTCCCTTAGACAGCCCAGGCCTCCTCCTCCTCCTCCTCCTCCTGCTTTACACTCTCCACAGCGCACACTCACCACCAGCTTCCTGTCAATGAAGTCCTGAACACACACACATCAGCACAAAGGACAAGTAGCGACACACACAAAACATTTCTCATAGTGTATGTGACCACATGCATGGTTGCATTTTATGTATCTCACCTCCACAGCAGTGAAGGCACAGTCTCCTCCCTGTAGTGAATACCTCTTTTTGTCAAAGGTGGTCACCTGTAGGGCCCCCATCAGGCTGCACTGGGCTGCACACTTCTCCCCAGTGCACTGCCACTGGCCTGCTCTGCACACACTGGGAGGTTTGAGAGTGAAAAAGTAAAAAGAAAAATAAAGAATTAGGAAGAGAAAAATGGGAATGGGTGAATATAGAGGAAAAAGAGAACACACACAAACAGTTTCTTCATACCAGGTGTTACATCTCTGCTGTATCCTGTCCCCTGATTGGTAGGTGCGTCTGCGATGGAAACAAGGACAATTATCTCTTTTCAGGCAGAGCCCCTGGTGAAGGTAGAGGCCTGGCGGACACTCACAGCCCCCCACACACTCCTCCCTACACTGTCCCATGGCTGCAGCAAGCCCAGGGGGCTGAGGAGACGCGCAGCTGGGGGGACAGGAGGACACACAGTCTGAAAACACCTGACCTCTAGGACAGACACGACCTGGACAGACAGAGAAATGAAGAGGAAACACTGTTAAAGGACCACACTGGGGCTTTTGCATGTTTTAGCATCACGTGTACTTTACACTGCGGTTTCTGTTCTCTACTTTAGTTTCTGTTACACCATATTTCAGTATTATCCTGCAGGCTTGTTTCTGAGGGAGGGACAGAAATGTCATGTGTCTGATTGAAAATCACAGCATCACAGGTCAGGAACACTTCGCTCACTTAGTCAACAGGATACAAAAATTGTTATATTTCATTACCACATAGAGCAGCTGTCCTCCACATTATGATGACATGTTGCTGGGCACACTCTCGGGCATAGCTAGCCAGGGTGTCACACACCGCTAAATCCCTCTCTTTGGGTGGCAGGCTACAATACAGGTAAAGACAGGTGTCTACGTATGCCGCTGGGTCCAACTGAAAGACACAAAGACACAGACTTGTCACTTCTGGGTTAGGTAACAGTAAACCTGCATCAAAAAAACGTGCAAGAATTTTGCTAGAACTATTAGGAGTCTTCAAAGTCAGAACTATACAAAACCAGTGCATGGTGGCTTTAATCAACAGAGATGCACAGTATTGATTATGCAGGCTTACTGAGAGGCATTAACTTTTGGATGCAAAGAGAAACAAAACAGGCTCAGGTAATAACAAAAAGCATTGCAAAATGAATGAACAACATCAAACATTAATTTATTCACTACAATATGATATCATATAGAGCCAAATCTGAATTTGTCAATCATTATCCAGAATTTTGTCGCACTCATGCAGTCATTTCAGGCATAGATAAGATGCTGGCAAGATTTCCAAATAATTTTCAGGCCATGCCAAATGTAGGTTGAACTAAAGCTAGTAACTCTGCCACTGACACTAGGCTTTCACTTCGTGTTTACCATGTAGTTCTTACTATCCAGGACATCAACCTGACCCATTTGTTGGAATTGCTCTACCAACTGATACCTGGTAAATGATTTATTGTAAGGAGCAATTTCATTTACAGCTCATCACAGACTTGCCCTATAAAATATACTGCAACATCTCTTTATATCCTCCAAAGCAAAGTTAGTAAACATTGGTAATACTACGTGATTGGAAATCAGAGGTGTCTGACCCGGAGGTGGCAGTGTTTGAACGGGTTTTCCAGCAGTCGGTGACACACTGACTCTGCCTGCCTGCGTAGAGCATTGTCTCCTGAGACATCACAGCTGTGGCCGAGCTCAGCCGCATCGCTGCAGTCCTGAGGGAAGCGTGGAACATGGAGACATTCAATTACAGAGAGTGCAGCTCATAAGTGCACCTTGGCATTTATTTCAAATACAGTAGAAGTATCACAGAACTCTGAATTCACACCAAAAGTGGCTTAAACTACGCATCTCCTACAATCAAATGGGTTGTTGCTTTTTTTTATATTGGCAGGAGACTTTTTGGATCTTATTAGAAGCATCAAAATGATGTGGTTGCCTTTAGTGTGTATTCAGAGTGCACAGATAGCAAAAAAGTGAAATACTCATTCAGTATATTTAGTCCAGTACTTCATTCTGCTGGTCAGGAACTTTCCATGAGTTGCCAAAGCTGGCAGCATACTGGGACACAGTTCCCGCCATTGTGGTGAAATCATCTATGGCACCAAGACAAAAGCAAGTTACTGATGCATAGCAAAGGTGTGTGAACATTAAAATGTGAAAGAGTTAGTGAGCTGAGTTATATCAAGAGAAAATGAAGAACAAATAATGCTGGGTCATACACAGTAAACAAAAAAAAAAAAAACAGTAGCTGAATACATGTGTCTGTATGTACAGTATGTATTTGTGTATCTATTGCATTTTCCTAACCATCAGCGTTATTGTTGTAGACCCCGCAGAGCCCCCTGGTGGCTGCCAGGTGCTCGGTGGTGACTGTTAGGTAGACAGTGTTGGCCAGGTCAAACTTCAGTCTTACTCCTAGGCCGCTCTCCACAAACACAAAGTCCCCGAGCCAATGAACACTCACTCCTGCAAGAAGCAAAGAAAAACATGTTCTTTTCTGCTGCAGGGTTCGACTTTGCTGCTCAATATTATTGATCAACAACATCTCATTTTTATAAGGTTGGTGAATGGTATTTCTAGTCGAGGCAAAGAAAGCTATCATTCAGTATAAATGTCCATTGATCCTTTCACTGTGCTCTTGAATAAATGACGATTTTTTTGTTTTGTTTGTTATCTGTAAGATATTTATAAGATGAGATTTATCAGAAGATTCTGTATTAATTGCTCAATAGATGCAACACATACGCAGACCTGGACCTACTGGCCAACCTTCCTATAAGATGTGTCGAAACAGTATCATCACACTGCCCAGTTAACAATACGAGACAAAAAGTGTAGCTAAGACAGACAGCTGAAAATAATTTACCATTTTGGAAGCGTGGCTCTCTGTTTGGAACAGGCAGATTGTTCAGTGTTAAGTTCCTGTGATGAATTGAAACCAAATCTAGACCCAGCATCAACCTCAGAGCCTGAAAACAGAGAGCCACAGATGCATGAACATGGATGTACCCACATAAAGAAGTTAAAAGCAGACATATCAATCACTGCTGAGCAAAGCTTCACAATTACCATTACCATTTACATTATGGCTATGGCTAGAAAAAACCTTGCAAAGTACCAGAATATGCCACCAATAATATCACTTCATCAAATCCATCAGTGGGGGAATCAGCCATATTTCACACCTTACTGCAGTGTCCTCTCCCATCACAGACTGTACTGATGTAGACTGCCCAGGTGCCATCAGTAGATGAGGCCAGCAGGTAAGTGCAGCTGCCCTGGAAGTGGAAGTGCTTCCTGTCGAAAGTGCGGTAGTGGGCTCCACCCCAGGACATGCAGGTGGCTGAGCTCTGAGGCACCCTGACGCTACCCAGCAGACCACCACGCACCAGAGGGGAGGACTGGGAGTCTGGAGAGGAGGGAGAGAGGAAGGAGAGGTAGTATGTATGATTTATCTCTCATGTGCTGACGTATGAAATCTATGCAGTTAGCATTTAAAAAACATTTTTAAAAGAAAGATATAGATGGCTTTTGAGAAAGTTGTCTGTAGAAATCCCATATTACTGCTTGTACAACATCCAAAACTGGTATGTAGGTCCACTATCTGCATGTGCATGTGTATGCATATGTGCGTGCATGTTCTCTGACCAGGAAGGAGAGTGTAGGTGCAAGACAAGCAGGTCTGGTCGGAGGCATTCTTCCAACTCAGCCCCCACAGGCTGCTGCAGCACTGCTCCATCTGCATCAAAGAGGAGTTATGAACTCCAGGGAACTCCTCACAGCTCCACGTAGAGTAGCACTGGCCTCGCATACCCACACCTGTGAGGAAGAGGACAGAGAGATAATGGTAAAAAAGAATGAAGGAAGGAAATGGAGAGGAAAAGGGTTAGAGTGATGGAAAATTTAAAAATGAGAGAAGAAAATGGGATTTCACAAGAAAATCTCATTGTCAATGTCTTTAGATACTTGAAATAAATGTAATATTTTTTATTATTATATTTCTAATCTTGTTAGGTTTTGTCATGGTTAATGTAAAGCAGTTTACGTTGATTACGTCCTTACATTTCTCATAAGCATGAAAATATTGTAAGCCTGAACTTTGGGCATGCCACACACTACACAAAGGTTTATAATTTTTTGTTTATTTACTGATTGGTAGATAATAACATCGTGTTAGTTACAGTATTTTTACACATATAAAATAAGGACGAACAATGCACACAGTGCATGGAACTGATGTCCTCGTCCTCACCCTCAGAGCAGCGCGGTCCGCTCCAGCCTTCACAGCATGCCCTCACTGTCTTGTTCACCATCTGGCTCTCCATCTCTGGGGGTCTGAGATCAATAGACAGGTGAAAAGTCAATATATTCACAATACTGTATGTATTCACCATTGGCCACAGGAGAACTAAGGGTATTTCCTTTACATTCTCATCCTTTTGGGTACATATACAGATACAACTTGATACTGCTGTACCTTCAAAAGCACAATACGTAAGCCAGGTGACCAAACATATATTTAAAACATTGTTGCATAAGGCATCGCTTTCAGACATGTCTTACTTTGATATAATCTGTAACTCCTGCATGACAATTCTTGTCAATTTATTTCATCAGCAGGTTGTAACATGCACATATATTTCTACTATCCACCCTTGATCATGCCCACCTCCACACAGGTGCCCTTATCAACCAACAGGGGTCACTGTCGGAGTGACAAAGACACGATCCCTCACCACATTCCCACCACAATGCATTAATGGAAATGTGTTCGGTGCAAACATTTCAAGGTGGCTTTTTCATTTGCTCAACACTGGCAATACTGTTGTAATGATTTTAAACTTAAGAAAAACCCTTAAAAAGAACTGAGAACAAGTGTTCTTCCCTTCTCCCTCTGAGCCACCGAATGGTTCACCAGAAACTCCTGAAACCTCAGAGAATACAAGACAGGCCAACAGACTGACAATTACTCAACTTTTCACTTACTTGTACATGAAACAGGATGCTCTGGGACCCTGTTGTTTGTAGTATAATGCGATGCCATCATCACCCCCATGCTTGATGCGCATCCTGTCCACATCTAGCCTCCAACCCTGGGTATTATACTGATACACCTCCGAACAGCTCACTTCAAACTGCAGACGTGGGGACAGAACTCGCTCCACTCTTTCCTCCACCGTGTGTTCACACCAGTGTCTGAAACACAACGCATAGATTTAATTTCATATAATATATAACTTAGTGTTCATTTAATAGAAACTCTGATGTAAGTTTAAACATCCACTGTAGCAAGCATTTCTAATTCAACCAAGGTGGTCAGTGGGTTAGTGAAATCAATAAGCACTTTTTGTTTGGAGAAACATCATTTTCACATGAATTTACTGTGGTGTTACCAGGGTTATTGTGCTGTTTCAATGGTGTGGTCTCTGCAGTACTCAGACTCGATGACTGTTGAAATATTTTCATTCTCTCTTTCCCACCTTCCTCATCCCTGCACTTATGTATAGTGTCTACAAAATGTGCTTAATGCTGCTTTGACTGGGCTGAATCATACTCACCCAAAACCCATCACTGTCTGCAGTCCAAACAGAGTCAGAAGCAGTGTCTCCATGGTCCTCCCTCAATGTTTGTGCTTAAAATTCCTATTAAAAAAAACCTTTGCTTTCAATTCTTTTTATATTCAGAATTTCCTAAACATCATAATATTAGTTTTAAATTCTCAACACTGGTTTGAAGATTAAAGAGTAGAAAGCTTTTTTTTTTTTTTTTTTTTTTTTTTTTTTTGGCAGTGAAACAAATTCTTCCTCACATTTAATAATAAAAGCAGGGCAGGTTTACAGCCTGATGACAAGTAACAAAAGGTACACTTACCTTTCAAGTGCTTTTGGGAACTCTTAATAAGTCCTTGGCTTGTTTATCAATATTTATGTTTTTGAAGGTTCAGTCACTATTTTTATGATACATAAATGATACAGTCCTCAGTGAAGTGATACTTTGCCTTATAGGGGGAGCAGAGCCCCACATGCAGGCTTTTAAATGTGGGGGGTGACTCATGGGATGTACAGTAGCATCTGAACCTGCTGCCATTGGATATTAGTGGTAAAGTCACAGCTGGGAGGGCAGCCATTGGTGTCTGGACCTGTGACGGACACATCCTCTGACCTCACCCCATCAAACATTGCAGGACACGGTAGGTGATGGCGGGGGTGGTGTAGCCTCAGCCACAGAATAAAGAGATGTTTGTCAGAGCCTAATCCTGTAAAGAGAGTCGTTTCGGGAAGGATGATGGGGCATTTATTCAATGAAGCATGTCAACAGACATGGGGACTGAAGGCTTTGAGACTCACCAATATCCCAAGTCTGACCTCATGACCCTGGAGTGAGGAGGCTCAAACACAGCTGTCACCACAGTACACCTTAGCTTGAGCCTGGGGAAGAGGAAGAAAATGATATTGATGTCATAAGGGCTTGATTTAATGTTATATCAAAACGTTCACTGCTTCATCATCATTTTTGGGAAGATGGGTAAGAAGAATGTGGATAAAGAACCAGAAGGTGTTTGGAGTTTATAGTAACCTCACATTCAGACAACAAGAATCAAGATTTAAAGTCAACAGCCATGGCAGTGAACTCAGTGCTAATGCGAATGTCGGCATGCTAACCCGGTCACAATGACAGGTGCAGTGCTTATGTTTAACAGGTGTAAGTGCTTATGTCTTCCATGTTCACCATTTTAGTTCTGCATGTTAGCATAAGTGAATTGGCACCAAACACTGAGTGCAGGTGAGGCTGATGGGAATGCCATTAGTTTTGAAGGTATTTGTTCCTAAACTACAGAATTGGATAAATTAAAAATTTGACCTGATGGTAGTGTTAGATGAAAAGTCAGAGAATCACCAGTTATCACAAGCGTGTTGTGCATGAATGTGTGCACCAAAATTTCACGGCAATCAATTCCAAAACAGTTGTGGAAATGTTTCATGAAAAATCAAAAAGGAAAAGTCAGAGGATCTGCAAAGGCAGTGGGATTCATCCTTTGAGGACAATGATTGACAGACGTCAATCCATCTAGTAAATGTTTAGCTATTTCAGTGGAAAAGTTAAGCTTCTACTCTACTTTTGTCCTAAGACAAAAAGTCAGGGAATTACCATGGTCAGTGGGAGTCATCCTCTGGGGACTGTACAAAATTTCACGGCAATCCATCCAATAGTCCTTCAGATACTTGGACTGAAGTGGTACACACCATCCTTAGCCATGGCTAAACACATACTGAAGTCCTTTTCCATCCAAATGTGTATGCAAATTTGCTATCTGCACTGTAATTGTAGTAAGAAGATAAATCAAACAAACACAGACATCTGTACAAGAACTTATTTAAATTTCAGACAGAGGCCATTAGTAGCAAGCCCAGTGAAAAACATGCAAATGATGGAATAAACAATATAAGGCTGGACTATGGTAAAAAAAAATAATAACAATAGACCGTACTGCAGATTGCTTTTAATAAGTAGTTCAATTCAGTTGTTCAAAAATTTCTAAAATTTCATCTCAGTTTATAAGCTTTTAATATTGACTTAGATTTGTGGCTTTCACTTGTTTCATACAGTGATCACTTACAGTAAATGAAAGAACAAAATTCATCCTTGTCTCAATAAATGTCCCAATAAATCCCCAAACAATCCCCTTCCTTGCTAAAGATGGAGCAGGAAGACTTCTATCTGTACCCCATATGCGCAATCCAACTACCTGTTAAATAAAACTTAATTTGGATACAAATTGGAAACAAATCAAGTCTAATTTTAATCTTAAACCCTTTAATCTTATATCCCTAGTAGTACCCATTCCCAAGAACCCCGCCTTTGCTCTGAGGGTCTGGATGGAATATTCTCTATGTGGGGTGGAATAGGGGTCCGTTGTAAGTTGTCCGTTGTTTTCTTCCTTCACACAGCTACAGAAGAACTACAGACTGGAAAATAACAACTTCCGTCATCGACAAGTCAGGTGTTCACATACAAAAACAGATAGAAGGTTCTGAGACTGAGGCACAATCAACAAATCAAAGTTGATTTTCAAGCAAATGAAAGTCAATATTCCACATATACAATACCCTATTATCAATAAGTCCAAGATGGAAGAGGAACTTGGAAAACTTGGAAAAGAGCCTTAAGAGGTAACACCTTATATAAGGGACATAGTGTAAATTTGCCATTAACTAGTTAATTGTTTGCATGCATATAGTAGCAGACTGACTCTTTATTAGACATTATAAAGCACTTACTAAATCCTTATTCTACATGCAACTGCTTGACCATAAACAGCTCCAGTTGCTAAGGTTAAAGACCACAAACCAAGTCACAAATCCTGGTGTAGTCATGGATTCAGAGCTACATTTTAAACCCCAAAAATAGACACTTACAAAATCAGCCTTCTCTGGCCTTAGGCATACGTATAAAATTAAAAGAGCTGTGTTTGTGCTGTCTTTTAATTTAAAAATAGGTTATCTTTGCTTTTATCTTAAGTAGACTCAGCTGCTGTGGTGGTGTCTGAACAGGTCTCTCTAAAAAGTCTATCAGATGGCCGCAGCTGATTCAGAATGCTACTATTAGAGTTCTCACTAAGACCAGGAGAGCAGATTTGGAGGTGACTTCAAAATACTACTGTTGACTTATAAAGCGCTGAGAGGTTTAAGGCCAAAATACAAAAGACTGCTGCTCTGCAGTTCTGCTATACTGTTCCCAGAGTCAGTTGTAAACATGGAGAGGCAGCATTCAGTTTTTTTGCACCACATATCTGGAACAAACTGCCAGAAATTCAGATGTCTGCACCAACTCTCAGTTCACATCTTGTATTGAACTGTAGCTACGCTGTGATTTTATTCTCTGTCTTATTCTATCTTAGCTTTATTTTACTCTTTTTAAATCATATGCATGTCTTTTTATATTGTCGTTTTATGTTGGCTTTATTTCTTATGCAAAGCCCCTCAAATTGCACTCACTTGAAAGGTGCAACACAAGTACGTTTCCTTGCCTTCTGCAGGATTATCTAAAAACAGCACCTGTTATTTCATCATATTTACAACCCACTGTTGGCCAATCAGCCTCTGTCACAGCAGGTTAAACATAAGCAGCAGTCTGCTGATCCTTGTTTCCATAAGAGTTTTCTTCAATTACTGAAGCAGGAGAACAACTACAGGTAAAGTACTGTGTCTGTTTCTTTGTTCCTGATACACAGCCTAAAGTGTTTCTCAAGGAAGCATGGAACTATTCCAAAGTTAGTGCATTATGTATCATAACATTATTCCATAAATGTTATTAAATAAGTATGTTAGAAAATCTAATTAAGTTGAACTTGACCATTTTGTAACTGACATACCAGTTTACCTTGGCCGTGTGCAGCAGGAAGATATAGCACAGAGAAAGGCAATGTATACTGTGAGTGCTTCATAGCAGAAGCTTATGTGTACCATTTGTGTTCCTGTGGAGAAGAGAGAGGAGAGACTAACAGAAGCGGCCAAGTAAAGGGAACCAGGAAGAATTGCTCATCAAGCTGTGAAGAGAAGAACAGGAAGGTGAGCCAAGAAGAGACACTTGTTGATTTGGTAGTTTATAAGAGAGTATTTCTAAGAAACAGGCTGTAAAATATTTTGGATAAAAAAGTCTGAATGAAATTTGTAGAAACAGAGTTCTTCTTTCTAAAAGTCCCTTAATCAAATTGCTAATTACAAGATGTCTGAGATTTTCATTATTCTCAAGAAAAAAATTACGAAATGAATTCTCTGTACATATCCAGTTTCTTCTTCTTCATTACCTAAATTCAAGCTCAATATTTTTTCCATTTTATTACAGCCATGAAGCTTCTCTGTCTGCTGCAGCTGCTCTGCTTGGCTGGTTGCAGTGCTTCCAGATCGAGAGAGTGGGCTCATCATGGTGCCCCCATGTTTGCCGACCTCACAGTGCGTGAGATGAAAGCCGTCCGGGCCTACCTGCATGGTATTCCAGAGATGGGGCTCACTGATGCTCGTAGCAAGACTATGAAGAAGAACAACATCCTTCTCATAGAACTCCATCTGCCAAGGAAGCATGAAGCCTTGAGAGCTCTGGACCGTGGACAGGCCAAACCCCCACGTGAAGCCCGTGTGGTCATCCAGTTCGGAAACCAGATCAAGCCCAACATCACTGAGTACATTGTGAGTCCTCTGCCATCCCCAAAGTCCCACAGAGTCAAGACATTCAAGGGGGATAGGCCTATCCAGTTTGAGTCGAGGCCTATTACTGCTGTAGAGTACTCCTTTATTACTGACATCCTCGAGAAGATCACAACTAAAGTTCACAAGCTCCTGTTTGAGACCACAGGAGGGTTTTCCTTCACTAACTGCACTGACCGCTGCCTGACATATTCAGACATAGGCCCCCGTGGGGAGGGTCCAGGTGAGAGGAGGACCTGGATCATGTTGCAGAAGTTTGTGGAGGGTTATTTCCTCCACCCAGTTGGGTTTGAGATATTGATCAACCACCGGGACCTGGATCCAGAAAAGTGGACTGTGGAGAAGGTCTGGTACAACAGCATGTACTTCGACAGTGTTGAGGAACTGGCAGAAAAATATGAATCAGGAAGTGTGGAGAAGGTCAAACTGCCAGATCATGATGACAATGACTTCTTCTCCACTTATATCCCCCGTGGTCAGAGCAACACCCCCACTAATATCCATGGGCCGAAGCTTGTGGAGCCCCAGGGGCATCGCTATCATCTTGATCGCAATTTTGTCGAATATGCTGGATGGTCTTTTGCCTATCGAGTCCGCTCATCGGCTGGTCTTCAAGTCTTTGACCTCCGCTTCAATGGAGAAAGGATTGCCTATGAGATCAGCCTCCAAGAAGCTATTGCTTTCTATGCAGGTGATACTCCTGCGGCCATGCACACAAAATACATTGATGCTGGCTGGGCAATGGGCACCTCAAACTTCGAGCTGGCGCCTGGAATCGACTGTCCAGAAATTGCCACTTTTGTTGACCTCTACCACTACTTTGATACAGACAAACCTGTGCGCTACAAAAATGCACTCTGTATTTTTGAGATGACCACTGCTCTCCCTCTGAGAAGACATTTCGACCCCGACTTTGAGGGGAGTTACAACTTCTATGGAGGGCTGGAAAACACTGTGCTGGTGTTGCGGACGACATCAACAGTTTACAACTATGATTACATTTGGGACTTCCTCTTCTACCAGAATGGGGTGGTGGAGGTGAAGGTCAGTGCTACTGGGTACATCCATGCTACTTTCTTTACACCTAATGGACTTCACTATGGTAGCAAGGTGTACAACTATGTGCTGGGTAACCTGCACACACACCTCATCCATTATAAAGTGGACCTGGATATTGCTGGTGAGTTTTATGGTACAATAACCTAGTTTGAGGTTTTAAAGCCGTAACTCTTTATTGACCACTGACTTCCTTCTTTGACAAGATCAGTGGAAACCCCACTATCCAATAAATTATGGCCATATTTGATGATTCTGCAACTTATGATTAATCTAGCAAGGTGCAAAGTAAGGGTATAATGGGTCAAACTCTCATGTGAGAGGTCGGAGCTCATATCCTGTTAATTTGCTTTTAATTAAATATAATCCAACGTTTAGCACAATCTTCCAATGCTGACATTAGAAAACAATGGGTTACACACATACCCACCACTGTGGTCTTTAAAGAAAAGTGGTGACATCATTTTCTTTACACCAGTCCTAATATAGTTTGCTTATATTGTGTATTTTGAAGGCAAGGACAGTAAAGGCAAGGCCATGCAAGTGTATTTGTATAGCACCTTTCTACAACAAAGAAATTCAAAGTGCTTTGAATTGAATCTGAAGGTGTGAGAGCACTGGAATGAGAGAAAAGAAAAGGCACAAAGAACTTAGCTTTGACTAAGTCTTTTATTGATGCCAGTCCCGATAAAATCTGGACTTTTCCCTGTCATAAAGGAGACAGACTTGGCCTATCAATTTTGTGCAACCGTTCCGTTGAAGAGTGTGATCAAGGCTATCTGTGATGTAGGCTATGTGCCATGCATGAGTCAATAACTTAATCTTGTACAACCTGTCTATCACTTTTACCACCTATAAAGTACATTCAACCTAACTATGGGGAAAAAACTGCAATGGAGGTGTCTGATGCAAAAGTGAAAAGTGTCTCAGCAGACTGCTTATGCCTTGACATCTGACTTTTCCCTCTTTGCTGTCATTGTGACACAGGTCGAGAGAACAGCTTTGAGACGATGGATCTGAAATTTGTCAACTTCACAAATCCCTGGAGCCCGAAGAATTTTGTTGTCCAGTCCAAACTACACAGGACAGAGCACAAGACCGAGCGATCTGCTGCTTTCCGCTTTGGCAAAAAGTTCCCCCGCTATGTGCACTTTAACAACCCCAATGAGAAAAATAAATGGGGGCACCAGAAGAGTTACCGTATTCAGTTTAACTCACATGCCTACAGTGTCCTTCCAAGAGGCTGGAGAGAGGAAAATGGCATCAGTTGGTCAAGGTAAAAAAAAAAAAAAAAAAACTTTTCCTCATATGTTGCAAGAAAACACATGTGTTGTAGGTATAACTTGGGTAAAATATTTAAACGCAAGATGCCATTTTTTTTCTGGGAGCCACCATAACAGATGTCCTGGCCATTATCTGTATAAAAATGTTGTCATATATTGTATCTATGGATACATTAGGATCTGATTTTTAAAATTTAAGTTCTGTGCATTTTAAGAAAGTTTGGACACATACTTATGGTGATTACAAAGTTTGCAATGATTAACCCAATGAAGGATCACTGGGGTTAAGGAGGTTAATCTCTGGACTGAGATTCTGGTTAGAAATAAAATCAATGCAGAGTTATGGTTTGGGAGTAAACAGAGGCACAGCAAACACTTTGTAGAGTATTGTCTTTTTCACCTAATAGTGAGCTACTAGTGTTGGGCTATCCAAGTGAAGTGCACTTGATTCAGGAAAGCTGCTGTGCTCCTTAACACCCAAAGGGAAATGACTATGTCAAATGGTTGAATAACATCTTTTTGACCGACCACAATAATGATGGATAGAATTAAAATGACAAAGGCCTACTTTTGAAATAACTAATTGACAGATTGAGAAGTCTGAATGAATCATTGTGCAGTCAGAGTTAGGATGAAAAACTGTGTCTCTGCAGGTATCCTCTGGCTGTGACTCGTCATAAAGATAGTGAAGCCACCAGCAGCAGCATTTACACCCAGAATGACCCCTGGAAACCTGTTGTGTCATTTGAGGACTACATCCGCAACAATGAAGACATAGTCAACCAGGTACAGTCGAGAATATCAAACTAGACTCATTATTTTACATTCCCTATTCATGTATGTCACACATTATCAAAATATGCTAAGAGAATAAAAGTCAGGGGACAGTAGTTTTGTCCACAATTTACATGAAGGCCATTAGATCGATATCCATTTTCTTGTTCTCATAAAAAGAAAGTAAATTGATGTTTTTTTCAAGCCTTTCACCCTTATGTTAATGAACACTCGCAAGAAGTACCAATAACTTGTAAATTAGAAAGGAAAAATGTATCCAAACCCTTAGTGGTTCGTGCAATAACTTCCTGTGATCATCACCAGCAGTAACACTTCAAGCATTTTTGTCACATGGATTTTGATATTTGACAGGTGAGCGATGGTTAAAGCAAAATTATCTGCAAGTCCATTTTTAACTGGTGCAAGAAGTCACAGTTCACAAATTAACAGCATCCTTTGTGAGGTTTCAAATGGATTCTTAGAAATGTGGTTTACATTCCAGCATGAGGGTGTTTGTCTGAGAAGTTACGTCAGTGGTTTTAGTTTGCTGTTCCTAAAATAATCTGTTCATTAGTTCTGGTCACTCACCATCATGGAAACTCACAAATGCTGACATTTCCGTCTGCTTGCACTTTTGTAGTGGAAATAACCACCTGGAGAAGAAAATACTGCCTTTTAAAGATCTTTTATTAATGCAAAAGACCTGAGTTTGTCTCTGCAGACTACAAAATTGAATATCACAAAGTACATAATGGCTCATATAGTAATGCAACACCCTCTGTTCCCCTCCTAGATACTCCCCTCTCTGGCCAAATTTGTATTACACAACAAGATACGTTTGAATGATGTTTTTGCCAACTTCTAAATAAACTCCTAACTTTTGGGTAGTATCACAGAGAGGTCACATTATTTTTGGGCATGTTGCTCTGGGTTACATCAGGACACAACACAGTTGGAAAATGGAAATGCTTTCATAGTAATTATGAAATTATATTTGAAACCCTTAATAAAACACAGGTAATACTTTTCCATTACACTTTCAAGTAGATAAAACCGACCTGTTATGTGTTGTATTGTAAAAATTCTAATATAATGTTTGCTCCCCTTTGTGCAGGACCTGGTGGCCTGGGTGACAGTGGGCTTCCTGCATGTGCCTCACTCAGAAGACATCCCCAACACGGCAACACCAGGCAACGCAGTGGGCTTCTTCCTCCGACCCTTCAACTTCTTTGATGAAGACCCTTCACTGGCAGCCAGAAGCACCGTCATCATCCGACCAGAGAAGGATGGCAAGCTCAAGGTCCAGAGATGGACACCTGAAGTCGTCGGTCACTGTGTGACAGACAAGCCATTCCATTACAATGGCACTTATGCAGGAGTCTAGAGGTGTTTTTCATGGTTTCCCAAAAAGTTTTTTCACACATATAAAATTTTTACTTAATTTAAACAGCCAGTGTGTAGGATTTAGTGGCATCTAGTGGTAAGGTTGCAGATTGCAAAACAGCTGAACCCCTCCCTTTCCAAGTATGTAGATGGCCTTCAGGTAATGTTAACACAAAAAAAAAAAGCAAAGGGCTCTGCATAGAGCCAGTGTTTGGTTTGTCTGTTCTGGGTTACTGCAGAAACATGGCACCGCAACATGGCAGACTCGGCAGGAGAGGACCTATTCTCAACTAATTTCAAGCCTCATTCAAAGCTAGCAAAGAAAATAATTAGTTTCAAGAAGTTGTACATTGCTGAAAACACATCATTTCTGCCAATAGATCCCACTGAATTCCTACACACCAGATTCTAAAGTAAAAGCACAATGGGGACCTCAGATTAAAACCATTTGATCTTTAAAATCACAAGTACATATAGTCAAGTTTATTTTCAGTAATGTCTAACAATGTGACAACCTTGAGAGAGAATTATTTGTAAAATTTAAGTTTTGTTTAGATTTATGTGGAAAATAAGTACATCTTAAAAAGGTAAAAGTTTTTCATAAATGATGCCTGTCATAGCTGCTCATATATACACTGAAATCTTACATTTAGACTCATTGTTGCATCAATTGAAGAAAAACATGGATTTATTACTCAGATTGTACACATGCAATGTTAATCTTAATGTCAGAGTTAATGTACCACTCTAAATCAAACCACACATGTAACCTGGCAGGGAGGAGGGGAGGCAGTGTGGGGCATAGGGGGCTTTGAGATCTCCTGTAATCCCATGTTGGGTCTCCATGGCTGAGGTTTAGTGACAGCGAGCATCCAGGATGCAGGATGCTCTGCATCCGCCCTGCTTGTGGTAAACTGCGGGCCCTCAGCATGCTCTGCTTGCCTCCACTGTGGGAATGTTTTTACTGGAAAGACAACAATCCTTACAGAGCAAACAGCCTGATTCCGGATCCTTCCCCGCAAACAGTCCAGGATACCATCTGGCTGTGGCATCACCCCTGGAAACCTAACTTTACATACAATGTGACACAATGTACTGAATATCAACAGCACATGTAACAGCTTTGTCCTTAATGTAAACATTCCCAACATACCAATGTCACTTTATATTTCTCAATCAAAAGATTTACTGAGGCACCAAATAAATCAAACTACTGATCATACTGTATGTTTTGGATTAGATTTTGATAAGCCATTTCTGTATTAAACAACAGTGACTACACTCAGGTCTGTGTTAGCCAGGATGCAAAATATAACTGTTGAGGAGAAAGGGGGATTTTGTCGTGGCAAAGTTGGTTTGTGTGAAGGGTAAATAATGAGTGTTTTTGGAGTGGGGAAAAGGAATCTGGCCAACAACTGCTGTCAGGATTTTCACAATCTGAAAACGTTTTTTTTTTTTTTTTTTTTGTTTTATAAGTGTGTGCTGATGTTTTACAGTTTGCATAGTAAAAGAGGAATAATATGAAAGCCACACATGCATGAATGAATGAACGGTGTGAGAGGAAAGGACAAAAAACAATGTCAATTGTGCAACAAGCATTCCTATAGCTATTCCCATGGAAATGAGAGTCTTGACGTCACAGACAAACTTTAAGAAAGCAGCAGCAGCAGTAAACAGTTTTTTCATTCTAAACTGGCATGTCATAGTTTTATGTACAAGATCTTCCAAATAACAGTGTGAAATTCTATTTCATGAATGCTGCAATGCCCTTAAATTATTCAGCTTCAGTCTTGGTTCTTTTATAACTTCCTGGGCAGTCTGAAATTGATGAAGACATACTGATATGTGCATTCAAATTAAATACTATCAAATAAAACAGGTTTACATTTGCATACAGTCCTTAAAAGTTTTACAAGACAGCATAACATATATCATATTTCTATACACGTTCAGCAGTGGATCTTATCCTATAGCATTGTGATAATAAATATAGGGTCTGAACTTAAATATACAAAGATAATTACAAAAGGTAATCTGCAAAAGAAGATAAACAATGTGCAAAACACCTTGTGGAAATATCTGCGTTAATAAAACAAATATTTCTAGAAGTTTAAAGGATGTCAAACTATTGCCAGGCCTAAATATAAAGCCAGGGAACTTAGTTGGTGACTTGTTGCCACCTAGTGGTTTCCTGAATAATTGTTTGGCCTGTTCGGATCATCAGTTGCTGCATATCCAATAGCCTTGCTGTGGTGGACACATTCCATGATTGTGCTTTGAAAGATTGTATGATTAGTCTTCATTTAGGTAGTAAAACTACAATGCATGTTTCAACCATAATGCTCACATTTGTGAGACAGCAGGCAGACAGGATCAAAAGCTGACCTCTTATTGGAAATAACATTACAGAGACACAAGAGAGACACAGGAGCAGGTGGGTGGTTGGAGTAGAGGAGCTCAGGTGAGGAGGATGAGGTGAATGAAAGGGTGGAACAGCAGGCTGGAAAGGAGCACAGGAGGGAAACACAGGACTGTGACAGGGCCATGACACAGATGGCAAAAGACTATGTTGGACCATACAGTAGACACGGACAGGAACTAATAGAAATGATTCCAGGCAAAGGGACACTCGTGATGATAACTTTATTAATAATGGTCAGCCCTAATCTGGCTCCGACAACAGCTATACATGTACTGCATAATATCTTCTGTGGCTCTGGAGAGGGTTCGTCAAGTCTGAGAAAGGGTTAAAGTTATAGCAAGAAATATTTAGTTTAGAAGCTTGTTTTGTTATATTTGTGGACCCAGGACACACTAGAGTGACTATGTCACTTGGCTGGCCTGGGGACGCCTTGGAATCCCCCTGGATGAGCTGGAGGAAGTGTTCAGGGAGAGGGAAGTTTGGGCGTCCCTGCTCAGACTGCTGCCCCCGCGACCCGGCCCCGGATAAAGCGGATGAAAATGGATGGATGGATGGATGGAAATTCATCATCTCCACTGTGTACCGCCCTGAAAGCACAGAACTGACCAACTGCTGGAGAGTGACCGACGACAGTACAGACGGTCACCTTCTCATGTCAGTCCTCTGTCAGTTTGTCTGACAGTCGGCAAGTTATACAGTGACTCCAGTGCAGGGGAAGAGGAAGGATGCAGAGGAAGACAGCTGCAGACAGTCTCCACCAAAGAAACGTTTGAACATGCACTGTGAACCCTCTTCTCAAAAATGGTAAATATATATTGCAGAATTTCTGTACTGATCAATAGTTCTTCTTTTGACACAGTTTTGATGAAATTAGTAACTGTTATTCACTCTTATCTGTCATTTGTCCAGACAAGTGGAGACACAATGATCCAGCATGCACTGTGAAACCACTCATTTAAAAAGGCAAATATACATTTATGTCATGCTGGTATCAGAGTTCATATATTGCTGAATACTCCATTTGTTGGGTTGATGAGGTTAGCAACTGTTATTGCACCTTGTCCGTCCGTCCATTTTCAGTGAGGACGAGTGGCTCCAGACGTCAGTTTACTGTCCTGAAAATGATCAGTGTTACAGCTACATTTTTCATGTTTCCTTGTTACATGGTGGTATTGTGTGTCATTGTAAAGTAAAATCTTTTTGTCTCATAATCTAAGTTTAACAGGACAAGTTACAGTGTGTGTTTGCATGATAGCAGTAAGGTGAAGTATAGTATTTTTTTATGCACTGTCATTTAGCATCAAATGAAGATTTTAAAGGTTTTTTCTTGCACAATGAAATGCAAATGTAGCCCCCTCCAGGCTACACACTCAGAAAATGTTAAGTAACTAGTTCCATTTACCTGTGTCATAAAATAAGCGAGTGTATCACTGGTTGTATACTAGCTCTGTCATATGGTCTGTATAACATGCATGGTCATATCATCATATTTATTATAGTTGTGTAGCGGTTCCATTGTGTAATGGTTCATACTCTGAACTTTGAATCCAATAATTTGAGTTCAAATCTCAATGTAACTTCCCTTAAAGCAGGTGACACATAAAAGAAAACATACATAAAAGACACATATACAAAACTCAACGAAATGACACCGAAAATCCAGTGTAAGGAACTGATAAATGTATTTAAATGCTAACTAGACACCAGAAAGACTGCACAGGATAGCAGTAGGTATTTATGTGTCACAACTACAAGGTAACAAATGGTGCTGACATGACAAAGTTACTACCAGGCGTAGAGTCCTATAATGTGTTATCTCATGACAATTTAATGTTCGATGAAAATATCATGAAATAGTACATGTGAAAAAGACACATAGATAAATAAATCGGTTAAAGCTGCATTCATTGATTTCCGGTCACTAGGAGGCAGAAGAACTCCTGTTTGCAGATGACGTCACGTCACTGGTTTGTTGTGGCATGAACTGCAGATGGAGGGCCGGAAGTGAGTTTCTGCATGGGAAACACTATAATATAATAAGCAACACAACTAGCACTTGTTTAATCAGCGTCATCGGTTTCACATAAGTACCTTGGTACAGAGGCCGTGGACCCAGCCCCTACAAGAAAGTTGTTTGCCTCCATATGCTTCATTTGTTTTCTAGAGTGGAACATCTGAATGAGCGGGTAGTTGGTTATATCTGCTGCTACTGAGCAGCAGCAGTTCTTTCAGTCAAATTGACAAATCTCTCTTCTTCATAACGTAAGGGTCACATCCAACATGTGTTCTGATTTTCTGTTTGTACCTTTCTCTCATAATTTCATCTAAACTAGTCCAGTAAGAACTTCCCTTCATCTCATCCATTGCAGTTTTCACTTCTGGCCCTCCGTCTGAATTTAACGTCACCTGACTGCAAACAACCTGCTCAGCTTCTGTTTGAAACACGGCTAATACACCGGCCAGATAAAGCAGTTCTAAAACTGACCTGAGACAGAGAAAGACAAGGCAGCAGCATCATTTTTAACACAGGGCTGCTCACAGTTTGAACACCTGTTCACTTTTTTTATCTGCTATTGGCACTAGTCACAGGCATGACCGCATTACCAGCCAAACAAACTGGGTAAATGCCCCTGGGGCCCAGTACCACAGGGGCCTCAAAATGCTGTGGTAATTCAATTGCAGTACATTTAGCATCAGGGAATTTTAAACCACTTAAATACTGTACAATATCCACAGAAGTGGGTCCTTTATTATTATTTGCTTATTTGCACATCCAGAGGACACAGAGCAACATTAGCATTTGTTTGGAGTCATATTTCTGTTCGTCTGCTGAATGTCAGTCCAATATTCACTCTCTTTGAGCTCTGTTTTGGGTGTCTACCAACTCCTGAGGGAAATATCTGGTTCCCTGGCAGTAAATGATCCACTACGTTCACCAGCCAGCCTCTGTGTCTGTTTGCTGCTGAGCAGGTAGTGTACAGTGGGTTTTTAGAGTTTTCTTCCCTGACAGCTGGCTGAAACTCACTTACAAGAGTTAAAAAAAAAATGATTCTAGCTGCTTTAAGGGTCAAGAAAATGTTTTTGTCAAACCTCTGTTGCTGAGGTCAAGAATGAACTTTCAAGTTCAAATGGACCTCTCTTTGTGTGTGTGTGTGTGTGTGTGTGTGTGTGTGTGTGTGAATTGTGCTCACATAGTGGATAATCTTAAATGAAGTCATCTCTCACAGTAACCTTGGAGCGAGGTAGTATTACTCGAGCACAGGAGTTTTCATAGACCTCTGGTTTTATATAGAAGGAATGAAACTGCGACAAGTGGTCTTCTGTGTGAATTGTACTTGGAGGCAACAGGGTATTCAGTGCACAAACTGTGGTAGGTGTGGCCCAACATTGCCTGGGACCCTCGGCATGTAAATGTGGCATGAACAAAAATCAAATACAGCATGTAGAACCTTAGTTTTCAGTTATTATTATGAAATATATGTATGCATAAGTGTCAAAACGTTCTCTTTCCATCAAATACTATAGAATATTTATGGATGTAACAAACTTAGAGAAAAAATAATTCATGCAAAGACTTTTATTTATGAATACTCTGCAGTACTGTACAATAACACACACTTGTCTCTATTTCTGATCATTCTTAATGATCACTTCAAATATAGACAAATATTGTGCCTTCACAAACAGTTCCCTTTTCACAATAATCTAAAAATACCTTGTTCTGTTTTAAATATGTAGCATAACTTTTTGAAAATAAAATATACATTATATGAAATATAACTGGATAGACTATATAGTACCAAATGCAATTATATGCAAATACACCTTCTCTCTGTGACTTCTTACGCATTTCATGCACAAAAAAATGAGAAAAAAAAGATGCCGCGCATACAAAAGAAGCTGTACATACTTCTGTATGAAAATAGAAAATATCAAAGCAAGATGTGCACCAATAGTCTATATCATGTTACAAAGAACTTGCAGTACAAAAAGACCTACGAGAATGACCAGATAACACATTACCTGGAACACAGAGGTATGGATACTGGGCTGGTAACAGGACAAAGACAAAACCTCGCACCGAGCCTCCACTGATGAACTTCAGTCAGAGCCACTTCCATGCAAGTCTCCAACCAGATCCAACAGGGTCAACATCAAATACAGCTGGATCAAAGAGTGACAGGGTCAAACAAGCAAACCAGAAGTTACAGTTTTAGCTTTGAATTTTGGTACTAAACCCAGTAAATGTAGATGTCCAATGCATAGCATAAAGTTTGGTTTGGTATGTTTTTTAATTTCTTGTATTGCTACCCCATACGTGCAGTGAGTGTAAACCAATTGCCAGTTATGCCAACAACTTATAAAGCACTGATATGTCAACATTAAATTATTGAACAGGTTCAGATACTGCTTTTAGTATCTCAACGGCAATGTTCTGTACAGCATCAATAGTAAGCTTCTTCAAGCTAAACTTTATTGTTATTGCCAAAACAACTCCAAATGTTTCTGTTTTCATCAAAATAAAATGAATTATTGATGTCCAGTTTAAATCAGGATACGTAAACCGACAATACTGGATGTGTTACACGGAAATGAAGTTCTCCACAGAAACAGTGTGTACAAGGCACACTGCGATCAGTATAGCTACATCTATCATCTCCTGCAAAAAAGCACTTCTGAAATCACACATAAACTAAGATGTGAACAAAGAAAAACTCCACAGTTAAATATAGACTTCTGTTAATGCCACAAAATATAGATTTTCCTCTTTAACAGTATGAGGATTAACAAAATAACACTTAAATTAGACGCTGATGCTAAGACTGACGGCACCGGAGAACAGGGAGGACGCGAATACGAATTCCTCCTACAGTAATCTCTGAGTATTTGAAGAGATTATCAGGTGCTCACTGGTAACATAAAGCCAATAATCTCAGCAGTGCAAATCTAACACTTGTACCAAAAGGTAGAGCTTTAAAGCAGACGTTTAAATGTGATCAGCTCCTTTAAATGGAGAATTACTACTCAAATCATGTCACAAACATCTCGTATACGACGACTATATTGCTCTTGAGTGAAACTATTCAAGGACCACAGTGTTTCTCATTGCAATCCAGGCTCTCTGAGTACATTCTCTATCACACAAGTATAAGAATAAAGAGCACAGGGTTTCATTAGTAATACACCCAAAGACTACACTTCCAAAAATCTAGTCTTTTCTTAACATAGATAAGAAAATATACATTTCTTCAGCAATTAATTGTCTTAAATTGATTTTTTATATTCTTAATAAAATCTTATAACTCTTTCTTATTTACATTTGGTGTAGGTTAATACTGATTGTAATGCAATACTGTTGCCTTCTTGTTTTTTTTTTTTTTTTTTTCTGTTACATTTCTTTTGTTTGTTGAGCAGAAGCACTTTTACATTCATATTTCAACACCCAAGCCCGAGAAGAAGCCCAAGTGTAGACAGGAATAATGACATGCATTTTTCCAAAAGCAAAATGAGACAACTTCAAAAGGAGGAAGTCCGCTTGCTTTAGCAAATTAACTTTTTGAGAGGTGGAGAGAATGGAAGGTCAAGGATGCCGAGGTTGAAAAGGCCTGGAGAATTGGCACCAGCGGCGCCTTTATTTGGCTGTAAAATGCTCTCGCAGCACCAGGACAGTCAGTTCTGAGAGAAGTGATGTGTAGCAATATTGGAGGGGGTCACAGCTGACTGGGCCGTGAGGTGAGATGAAAGCTTTTGTTGTTGGAAAAAGCTGTTAACTTGAGAAAGACAGATTTCCACAGTGGTGAAGGCAGTGTCAGATGTTACACTCTCTCCACTCGACTGGGGTCATAGGAGTCTGATGAGAAAAGCGAGAGAGAAAAGATGAGACAACACAATTAATAACAAGTCAGAACAATATTAATTTGCCCTTAAAAGGTGGAAATTTAAGGTGACCTGTGGCATATATTAATATAATATTGGCAATGCAAATGTTTCATGAGGAAGGAAACGTTTGTTGTACATCAAGCATTCACACAATACCTGTTGGTGAGTAACACTGAATGTTAACAGTAACTTTGTTTACAAGAAACTCCACAGGGCTCCAGGAATAGATGAACATTTTGGGAAGTAGGCTAATTTGTTGTTGTTTTTTTTTTGTTTTTTTTTTCAAATTCTTTGAGAAAGAGATGAGAGGATTGATATCAAACCTATGTCTGTGCAATACGTACTGAGCTGGAGTCAGGAAATGGTTAGTCTAGCTTAGCGGGGAAGCAGGGGGAAACAGCTCAGTCTGAAGTGCAACTGACTAAAAACCTCCAAACTTTACCAAGGAGCCTGTTTTTTAACAGGTGGAGAATATACACAGAAATATGAAAAACTGCAGTTTGTGGTTTTAGGAGTTATGCGCTGGAACTACGTCTCAGCATTCAACAAAAGTTGTCATCGTGAGATTCACAGGTTTGGTACCACTGGCAGAGACAAAATCTGTGCCAATCAATCAAATCTGAATACCAATGATAAAGCCAGGGGTGCTGCACAAGTATGTTAAGGAATAGTGCCAGCACATTACCAACCTAAACCCACTAACTGTCTTTTTTATACTCTGTTCATGCACAGCTAGACAAACCATTGACCCACTCAAGTTTAGCACTAATGCACAAACATGACACTGATATCAATTTTGTCAACTCACACTCAGAAAGAAGCAAAAATGATGGCTCCCTTCATACCCACCTGAGACAGAGAGCATCTCCTCATCCTCCATGTTTGAGGGGCCACAGGTCCCAGTGCTGAAGCTGAGTGGCAACGTTATTTCTCTCTTAGGAACACTGCGAGGTTTAGGAAGCAGAGGAGGCTTCTGGAGCCTTGTGCGCCGCTTTGGTTTGGGCAAGGTTTCTTCCTCAGTGCCTTGTGTTGCCTCAGCTCTACCGGCCTCTGCTGCATTCTGTCCATCTCTCACCTTCTCCACAGGCTTTTCTTTGTCATGCTCCACAATTTTCAGCTCCACCTCTCCTTCTGGCTCTTCTGTTTTTAATTCAACATCTACTTCTTTACTCCCTTCATTTTCTGCTTTTAGTGCAATCTCAGCATTCATCTCGTCTACCTCCTCTTCGTCTCTTTGCTCTTCTTCACGTATCTCTTCATTTGGTTCTTGTTGAAGTTTACAAGCTTCATCAGCATCTCCCAACTGGTTGTGTGTTTTATGTGCATTCTCACATTCATCTGGGTTTTCTTCCTCCTTCCCTCCTTTTTTCTCTAGTTTATCATCCTCTTCCTGTTCTTGTTGCTCTACAACTTCTTGCTTTGTCTCTTCCTGAACTTCAGACTCATCTCTGTCTCCACCCCACTCCTCAGACTCTAAACCTTTGAGACTGAGGTGTCTTATTCGAGACACTGAGTCCAGCTCTTTCAGACGGGCCATTCTGTCTGTGGTTGACCTGCCCATAGATGTGACAGATGAAGAAGCGGTAGAGTTTAACTTATCTTGCAGGGATTCAATCAGTTTGCTTGCTCCACCTCGCCCCCTCTTCTCCACACTGCACATGCTAAGTGCTAGCTTCTCATCAGGGGTGACAGGCAGGGATAGGGGAAGCTTACTGGGTGGGAACTCGGGCAGGTCCAGTACTGCCAGGGACTGACTCTCAGTATCCTCATTGTCTTCACCATCACTGTGGTTGCTGCTGTGCTTTTGTCTGGCCCCTTCTTCGTGGTCCACTCCTGATCCTGTCTCCTTGACCTCCTCTGTCTCTGCTCCCTGAACAATCAGGGTCTCTTCTTTGACTTGCTCATGCTCTCCTCTCACCTGCTGTGTCTCTTCGCCTTGATTTTGTAGTTTCTCACTTGACGTGGTGTCCTTATCATCATGGTTGTCCTCTGGCTGTTTGTCAGCCACACCCAGGGCTTCCACTGGGACGGATATTCCAAGGATTCTGGCAGCCCTCTGCTCAATGGACTCATTTTCAGGGATACCTTTTGCACATTTGACCTCATACAGGTTGCTGAGGTCCTCTGCAGGTAAAGAATTGGCTTTCTCCTGAATCAATAAGTTTTCCAGGTGCTTATCTGCTATGGTTGATTCATTCTTATAGGTCAGAGAATCAGAGATGGCGTACCTCTCATTACCATCATCATTCTCAAACACAAAAGAGGCCTCCCTGGTCAACCTAGTGATATGTGCTGAACCTTCCTTCTGAGGTGATCTGCAGCTTTCACTCCTGCTTCTACAGATGCTTAAATTCACCTCACCCCTGAATGGTGGAACATTGGCTGATCTAGCCTTTCTCTCGGTCTCTATCTCAGCTTGAAGCTCCTTATTTGAATTGTGCTCAGGGCTACCACTATTTCTAACGAGTGCTGTCCTGCTCTCCCACAACAGCTGCACCGACTGACTAGGCTCCTTATGATCGAGTGGAGATGGGACTGAGAGCGAGCGATGCATTGGCTCCCCAAGACCACCAGGAGTCTCTGTGTAGACTGTTAACCCCACATCCCTCAGCAAGGACTCTTGAGGGACTGGGATATCCTGTCTGTAGAGCCGGTTTGACTCATTGTTTGGGGGTAGTGAGGGCAGGAGGCAACTGCCTCTGGGGCCTGGCTTGAGGAGTATGGATAGCTCATTTGTTGGTGGTGTATTGTTTTCCTGTGGCCTGAAGAAAGTACTCTTCATGTCCATGGAGTCTAGATCAGCAGTCGAAGCCAAGGACTTTGATCTGACTTTTATATTGGTGGGCTTTTCAACATGCATTGGAGGAAGACTGATTGCTTCCCTGCCTGGTTCTGGACCAGCAGTGAAATGTGCTCCTGATTTAAACTGGCGTAATCTCTTATTCACCTCATCTAGATCGTCAGTGTACTGACCAACATTGGGTCTCTTGCTGATCGTGTCTTCCATCTCCTTATTAATGCTCTCCAGTTCACCAATGGCATCACAGGGTCGTCGGTTCACTGGCTTTAACAGAAACTGACCAAAGGCCACTTGTTCTGCACTGTCTGGGGGACTGGAGTTGCTCTTCCTGGGAGACAATGGCTGCTGGTAACCCTGATCCCAGGTTTTTGATGGGGATGATGAGTCTTGTTGTGAGGGTTGAACTGATGACAGCTGAGTTGGGCTGAGGCTGAGACGGGAGAAGGCGCTGTTGCTAGAGAGATGAAGGTTTTTCTGGCCTGCCATGGGGTAACCATATGAGGAGCTACTGTCTGTCCCCAGACCGCTGTCTGTGGTTGTGTCTGAGACAGACTGAACAGGCTCTTTTCCCCCAGGAGGACTCTGGGGTTCAGGACTTTTCACCACTGTCAAAGGTGAGCCAGTCTGGGTTTCCTGGTTCCGGTACTGGTTTCCAGGCCAGGATCCAGCATAACACAACTCTTTGTCTTCATTGGCTTGAAGTGCCCAGGCATCTATTATCTCCTTCCTTAGAGGAGCCCTCTTGTAGTTCTTCATTGAGGATGTGCTGCTGGTGTGAAAGTGAGAGTAGTGAGGTGTGATGGGCATCTCATTCACTGACTTGCTCCGCACATTCAGGCTCTCTTTGAGGCCCACAGCGAAAGTGTCTGTGTTGGTGACAGTCAGGTTTGGTATTGTCTCATTATTGTTCTGATCTGCCGCTAAGTCTTTGTTAATGTTAGTTGGTGTGTGAACAGGGACAGACACAAGGCAGAAGATGGTCTCACTCACTCTTCTCTTGGTGTTCCTGTTGTTCTCTAGCCCTGAATCTGGGGCAATTTTCTTCACTTGAGTGATGGTTTCTGCAAAAACCTGATCTGTGCTGGACCCCTGGTGAGAAGAAGTCCTTGTTAATGGGGCCTGGAAGGCTGAAGAGGGAGATGGAGGTGGACGTTGGTTTTTGGGATATCTGTTGTTGCAGTTTTGGTCAGTTGCTGGGAAGTTATCGACAGTCTCTTTGTGCAAATCACTGTGCCACCTGCTATTGTCATTGTCGAAGTCGCTAGAAGACGTCTGGTTAGCATCATCGGCCAGTTTGGCAGCGATGAAAGGCCCCAATGGCGGGGGCAAAAAGGCACTGTCGTCGGATGCAGGTTCCGACACGGTGACGCTGGGAAGCTCGTTGCGGATGTGGCGGATCTTGTCAGCGTCCGTCAAAGAGTTGCCACCCAGGGCTGAGGAAATATGGCGGATGCGTGGGTCATTAAAGGGGATATATTGGATCCCTCCACCGGGGCGCTCCTGGGTTGTATACACAGGGTAAAGATGTTTCTGGCTAGACATGCTCCTTTCTCTCTGGGGATCAGGCCAGGAGCCAACTGGATGTCTGGTGAACCAGTGAGATCCATCTGGAGTCACTTGTATCTGCTGGTACACATCCCCTCTGTACCTACAACAACACAGTTGCACTTTAACTAAGCAACAATGACTTCAACAAGACAACACAGGGTGAGGGCTTAAAACAATAAAGTGATGGTAGCCAACAAAATTATATTGCTCTATTCCAGTACCTGTTTAGCGAGATAAGAACTACTTTGCAAATGTCGACTCCAGTGAAATGGAACTCAATTTCAGAATGTAACATAGAGTATACCTTCATTGCACGTGACAGACATGTTTATAAATATCAACAAACATCTTAAGAGAACATAGAACAGAAAATGATCTTTAGATGACTGGAGCATCTCTAGTGTTACTTTATAATATAAAATCCATTTGGAAGGATCTATTACAATCTGGCTTTGGCCTTACACATAAAAGAGATAGAGTTGGTAATCTCAAGTTGTGCTTCATGAACTTGCCTGCAAGTAAAATATAATTTGAATGCTCACACTCTCACATATTTCTTTCAATTCTGACAAGTAATTTTCTAAAAATGTCCAGACATCTTCAGTATATGTGGATGATCAGTGTTCTTTGCAACTCCCTGACCTATACATTTCTTTTTCATTTTTTAAATAAAGGTTTGGCTTACACACTCAGTACTGAAGTTAATGTTACTGTCTTGACATTATTAATTTGAGAAAAAGAAAAAACAGCAATTTACCTGTAGTCAACAGCAATTTCACCATATCCCCGGCGTCCCCCTCCCATTATAGGAGCTCTTTTATATGATGGAGGAGGGATGTATCCTGGAGGTCCAGAGTCCTGTGCAAAAAAGTCCAGTTGGGGGTCACCTGTCCTTGATATGGGAAGTGGCGTCCTGTCCCTGGCCTGGGGAATCACTGACTCTCTCCCAGACAAAACCTCACAGCTTCCCCTGATCTGCTGGTGCATCTCATAGGAGGGAGGTCTGGGGGGTCGGGTGAAGCGGGGCTTTGGTGTCATTGAGAGTTGATTGGCACTCGCCGGCCTGCCATTTTCCGGCCAGCGGGGTGCCCTATAAAGGTCATGGTGTGACAGTGGGTGGCCATTGACCCGCCTGTACAGTTCCTGACCGGACAAGGCTATGTCCACATATTGGAGGCTCTCAGGCTGCAGCATCCTGGGCAGGGACTGGGATTTGGCTTTGGTCCTGGGGTGGACTACCATGCCCTCTGGTGTCCTGGCATGTAGCCGCTGCTGCTCCTGTGCCCAGCGCTCACCCTCATTCTGCGACAGCTGGCGGCCAAAGCTCACAGCTGGACGCCACTCATCTGTCCCCAGGCTCTGGCACTTCCTCTCAGTCACCATCCTCCATTGATGCAGAGCAGCTTCTCTCTCTCTAGAACGTGCCTGTGCCTGGACCTGGGCTTGAGCCTGGGCTTGAGCCTGCACCTGAGCCTGGGCCTGGGCTGCCCAGCGCTGCCTCTCCTGAGCTGCCCTCTGACGTTCCTCTGCAGACAACTCTTGGCCTCTTGCTTGTTGAGACCCCTCCAGCCTGCCATAACCTCCCTGCCCTCCTCCATGGGGCTCTCTGAGGTCAGCATAGTCCAGCAGCACAGTGAAGTCCTGGCCTCTCCTCCTCCAGTAGGACACGTCCTTGGACTGGGGACCTCTGGTTCCATCACAGAACCTGGAGGGAAACGCAAACAAATAAAGGCATCGGTATGCTTGAATTGATGTGCTTGTTGAATGGTCAAATTGGGTGTAAAACTCCCTTCCCCTACACCTTTCTGACATCAGAACTAGGTTTTCGTACCTGTCCAAAGCGGACAATCTGATAAGCAAGCCCTTTTTATACAGAGACTGACCCAGTGTGCAGAGGTTGCTTTTTAAAATTCTGTTATGTCTGTCCATCTTTGTATTCAGCACAATGAATTCATTCTATGAAAACCTCCCCAAAATGTAGTATAGCCGTGTAAATACTTTTGCCCGCAGACATGGTCAGACTATGTTTTGTACAAAGTAGTTTGCTTTGATCATAACTCTACCTTTAAAATTCTATGTTTTTTTGCAGATTTAATGACGAGCCAATGCACTGTGGTAAGATACAACATATAGCTAAGTACTTTGAAACATTAAAGCATCAAAACACTGAAATACCACGGCCCATTAAATGCTGACAATAGGAAGCATCCAAAGGATAATAGGCAAAATAATCACTGACAGTCTACAATGTGGGCTGATTAAATAAAAGGAAAGCATCTCCCACTAGATGGAGACAGATGACCATGAATAGCAGTGCTATGTCTGGTAATTGTGATTTTCTATGGGACATAATGAACACATTACACAATGACACACTGTGGCTGTTAGTCCCGGATGTCCTTCAAGACAGATCTTCTATTTAGAGGACATTTCATTGACAGTCTCTCTTTTGCCCCGTTCTTGAGCTTCTAATCTGAGAAAATGAGCAGAATTTCACTAAACCAGAGCAAAGAAAGCTTGTCTATATCTCAGAAAAGATATGTGATGGCAGACCTGATGGGCTACAACAAGATGCAATGGGTCTCTGCATTCAGCCTGATCATTTTAGACTATTTGTGGAGTGACTGACTGACTGACTGACAACACAAACAAGACGCATGCACATGTGCACACCCCCTCAAGGCCGAGGCCACTGATTGTCCTTGACATTTCCATCCATGATCATCACTGGCCAGAGATGTTTGCTGGGGGAAGGGGGGCTAGCCATGCCAATCTGTTAAATTTGAGGGCATCTCATGTAAGATGAGTTACCATCATTAGTCTAATTGGGTCTAAGTAGCACTGTCTAATGGGAGTGCCAAGATAGGCCTGTTCCTTATCTAAACCAAAGCTGCCAGGCAAAAAGGATTTGGATGAGAGGAAAAAAAGAGGGATGAACAAACAACAGACTGAAATCGCAGAACATATGTCTTAGCAATTCCCACATTCCCAACAGAATGCTCTGATAGCACTGGCAGAGCAGCGACATGAAAATGCGGATTACTGGTCTCAAAGAATAAAACCGAAAAGTGAAAAAACACTAACACAACCAGTGACATTATTCAAGGTCATTTGACTATTTTCAGATGCTCTGTCAGTGGCTGGTGGCAAAAGGGATTAGGAGAAAAAAAAAAGAAAGTCAGCCAAACAAAATGTAAGGAAAAAGGGAGAAAAAAATCTGACAAGCCTGCCTAATTGTGTGGACAACGGAACAGCTGTATTGACTTTGTCTCAGTTACAGCACACTAACCCCCTGAACTGGTGCAAATAAGCAAACTAAACAATCCTATTTTTGGGGAAAAATCAGATTGGTTGCTGCCTGGCAATATCTCTGAAAATATCATGTGTTCTAACAATCCGTACCCGAGAGGGTTTCAATTGCGTAACTGGAGACTAGGCTAAATATAGCCTATCCTCCATATACATATTTAAATAAACCCTATATGAATCGTGTATTATTGATGGGCTATGCATTATATAAGTAGGTATAATGCTTGTGAAACAGTGGAATCCAGTTAGGGCTGACGGGGGAATCCTGACAAACCTGGCAACCTGTGTGTGTAAGACTGGGCATGCTCAAATGGGGCACATCGGTTTGCTAAAAAACTGTTTTGATTACAAGTCCAAGGTCCCATGTGGCAGATTAAGACTCCAGCACACATTATCCCTCCTCCCTTACCCAAGGCTTGATTGGGAAGAGCAGGATAGAGGGATATAGCAATGAAATGAGAGGAGGTTATACACAAGGGAAAGAGAGAGATGACAAGAGGGACTGAGCAGCAGTGTTTGGTAGTTCCATTTAAAATGCAATGCAAAATCCCATCGCAAAACTCCTTGATGAGTTATTTAATTTCATGAATCTGCTCCATCAAAGCACAAGCACAATGAATGATTGTGTCATTTATCAATTAAGGGTGAGGACTAGCATAATCAGGATGGAGCACTGGTCACTGGTCTAAAGGTACAGCACAGAATATGTCTTACCCGCTGTCTGAGGTCAGTGACTCTCCCAACGAGTGGGTGTCAATTTGGCTACGGCTCTCACCCTCCCGCCTGGACGGGCCCCTGTCCCTGGGTTCATTGTTGTTGTTGTTGGGACAGCCGCTGCCATACGCTTGGGGCTGTCTGGTTCCACCACCGTTCCCATAGGGCACCCCAGGCCCTCTTTCATAGCCGTTCACTGTCCTAGGACCGGGCATGTTCTCCAGGATTTCATGGTGTTTGCTGTAGGACGGCGGTGAGGACGAGGGAGCCTGGCGGGACGAGGATGCAGGGGCTGGGGTAGGGGTGGAGGAGGAGGTGGTATGCTTGGGCAGCTTGTATCCATGAGAGATGAGGAGGTCCTCCACGCTGTACATGGTCGCATTTGTTTATGCTGGTGTGTTTTCTTTTTTCCTTTCTCTGCCTATCTTTTTTTTTTTTTGGAGAGAGAGAGGAAGGTAGGTCGGTTGTCAAGGCGTCTCTGCTTCTTCCCAACGTGCAGCGGCAGGATCACCGGCACAGCTGCGCAGCTGAGGCCATCACTGGTAAAAAAAAGGGAAGAGGGGACGACATGAAGAGACAAGAAGAGAGACAGAGAAAAGGAGGTGATGGTAAAACCATTATCCCCGCTACCCGTGTCCAGTTTTTGTCAAGGGTCCCAACCCATATAAATAGTTGAGAGGACGAAACAAAAAAAAAAAACACCCCCCGAACCCAAATTCTAAGCCGCCACGACAAAACCGAGATCACCCGCCTTCCCAGCAGCCTGTCCCTCCCTCCTCTCTTTTCCAGTCCTCCTAGCAACAACCCTCTTTCCATCTCACTCGGATATCACCCACACCAAACCCGTCCATGACCAGAACTGAGGAGGACGGGAGGTAAACAAAACACCCTGAAAAAACAACCCTCAATAGCATGATGATCAGTGGTGACAAGAGTTTCAGAAAGCTGCTGGTGCTGCAGTGAAATGACACTGTTTACAGTGGGCTCCCTGCAGACTTCCATACAGTGGCTGTAAGGTAGCTGTTAGCAGCCAGCTATTGCTCATATTTTGCATCAATGAGGCTGGGGGATTGTATTCCTCCCTGCTCACCTCCACATTCTCTCTCAGATGAGGGAAAGATGTTGCTTTCCCTCATTTCATCAGTATTTTCTGGTTATAGTCAATAAGTATGATAAGATTTTTTCAGTTATATGCCCTAAAAAAATCAGCCTTGAATAAGGGTTTGTGTATTGCAAAATTTCTTCCTTTATTTTTTCATTGAGAGAATCATAGAATTGGAATCAATATAAAACGTATAGAATATCAGAATCAAAAGCAACTGAACTAATAGTTAATGGTGTGTCTGTGTGTAAAGCTGATTAGCAGAGCTGTGGCTCCTCCACACAATGATTAGCTAATTAATCAATTAGCAGAAAATGAATTGGTCAAAATTTCTGTTGTTTGTGCTCCTGAACTGTGGATTTCCTTAGTCCTCTACAATGGTAAATTGCATATATTTTGGCTTTGACTGTTGGTTGGACAAAACATGCAATGTATAGAAGTCACTTTGGGCTCTGGGTAACAAATCTCACATTTTATAGACTACACACTTATTCAATTAATCAAGAAAACAAGTGACAAACTAATTGATAATTAAAATAATAATCAGTTGCAGCCCTATATGTGTTTTCCTAGCAAGCACCAGTGCTGCAAGTGTTTTAACTAAGCTTGAGAAAGAAATAATTGCTGCAATTGACATTGCAATAACACTGAGCCAACCCTGTATTGGACAGAGAGATTTTAAAGGTAGCATAGCATTAAGACTTTTACTTTCTGTCCCAAAAATAACGAATGACTATCAGCATCAAGGACTGATGAGGAATCGAATTGATGATACCCCGGGTGCAACTGCTCATGATGTAATGCCCTTGATGAAGTCATGCTTGCTGCCTTGTCAACAGGACAGATGCTGCTGCAGCCCACTCATTCAATACTCTCCACTGGAACAGACTGCCAACAACCTGGCTGTCCTTAATAAGAAATGGCATTCAGGAACAGCAGTGTGGGACTCATTGCCAGAATCAAATAGTGTTCAGACAGTTTAAAAGCCAATCACACTATGATTGTTTAATGGCAGAGCCAAATTGCTTGTTTTCGGTTCTAAAAAACAGACGGCCGACACAGCTTCACCAAAATGTATTCAGCAGCAAACAGATTAGCATTTGTTTTGCTTCTTAGCATTTGTTTAGCCATGATAGTCCCATAGAGATGAAAAAAAATCCCTGTATGAAAGGAGGCCTGACTCAGAGGGCAGAATCACTACTCCACTCTACTTCCTCCTGCTCCCTCCCGTCCTCCCTCCTCCTTGTACCTGAACCCTAGGATAGCCTACTAGGTGATTAACAGGATCCAAGACTGTGAAATGCCGCTCTCTTTGTATGTCTGGCTCTCTAATACGATTATCTTTTTCATTTAAAACCTTAAACCTGTTAGTTTTGGAGGATTGACTCTTGGCGCTTACCCAGTTAATACTTTTGTTGAGTTTAACTGTTTCCATTTGCGTTTTGAGTAATCTCCTCAAGGAGAGGCTAGTTGTGAGTTTGGTAGGGAGCGTCTTCTGACAAACATCGATGCAAAAAGTGGATTTTGGTTTGCTTCATTTGCTTCCAGATGAGCATGTGGACCTGGAACATACACAATTTTTCAATGACTGTTCGTGAACTGTACTTGAACCTGTGCTGGGCAGCAGGCCAGTGACTATGTTAAATATGTCACAGAGTGTCTCTGAAATACTGTAAATACCAGCAAAATGGAGTACAGTACTGTCACATTTGTGGCCATCATGACAGATTATTCAGATTTTTCTCTAAAATGTAAACATTTTTGTTCTGTACTTTAAATTAAGAACCAACATCAGGTCTCACTACAGTGCTGGAGAGAGAGCCGTATCAGATTCAAGATCAGAGTCAGATTGGTATCACTACCCTTCCCTTCCTGCAGATGAAGCCTCTCCCTCCAGCCAGGCAAAGGCTTAATTAAGTGAGCCTAAGGTCAAGGGCTTTGTTTATTAATATGATAATTCACTTTTGTTATGATACTGCACATTAACCTGTCTTAACTGCACATCCATATGCTGCTGTCTTATCTAGCTAAACCCTTAATCTCAGGCAATTGCTCTTGGTGTCATCACTAAATGAGGATTATCTTCATCATCAGTAAAAGTGAGGATTTCCTCCTGTGAAGTGACCTGCCCTCATTGAGTCCCCCAACAATACCCCACCCCCACTCCTTCCTTCCCATGACAAGCTTGGTTTAAATACTGCTAATGCTGTTATGCAATGGAATTACCCATTTTATATCAAATAAAACCTTGGATTCAAGCAACGGTATGCAACAATGGCCGGCTTTCATCCCCCTAAACACAACAACATTGTGTTTCAGTACAATGCCTTCTTGTGTGAAAAAGACTGGCATTACAGACTCTTGAATTTGGCAAGTGGAGAAAAAAAGTGCAGATCTGCTGCATTTTAATGGCACAGCTCACTCAAAGAGAAAAATTAATGATAGAGTTTATGGATAACATATGCTGCAAAGTAAGCTAAAAATAAATAGAACCCCATGAGGGCTGGCATTTCCCTACAGACGACCCTCACACCAGCCTCCACGTTTTCTCTAATCAGTCACTGTACACTACTACTGTAAGAGCATTTACATTTACTATGCTGTGAAACATGCAAGGCCGCCACTTTTGAGGTCAAGTGAACTTTTGTCAAGGCTTGTTTATTAAAAACAGACACAAGCATTTTTTTAGCTGTATGAGGGGGGCCTGCGTCCTCACTGGTGGCTACACCAGCGGCAGGCTGCAGGGGCATGACGGCTTGCAGGTTGACAGTTTGGTGTCATCTCCTTATTCATGGCCCAACTGAGATGAGGGCATAGTGGGGAGGTGGGGAGAAAGGGAAGCAGAGGGACAGAATGGGTGGCAGACAATGCAGGACAGAGACCTAGATCAGGCCTCGGGGAGGACAGAACTGCAGAGTTTAAGAGTGTCTCTCCTAGTAAATAGCCCAGATTGCAGGCATGGATTGCAGTCAATACATTTTTATAGATAGTGAGCAGTCATGAAAGTCTATTACATCTATGAAAATATACTGTATAATAAGCATAAAGTAGAAAAACAGATTTTCTGCCCTGTGGTCAAACAAACTGAGTAACAGTAATTAATGTTGTCTTGAAGAAGACACAGAGATGTGTTAAAATAGCACATCCCTCCTAAAAGTGAAGACAAAAACAAATCTGGATTTAACTGGCTGCAGCATAAAACCACCACAACAAAAGAAATCTCATACACCAGAGCCTGGAACCAAAGAGACGATTAGCCTGCTTCCTAAAATATTCCATAAGAGCCACACCTCTCCACCACATTGTTCCCAGTCTCCTTGGATCTGTAACAACTGACCCGAGTGGGCGTGCACTTGGCTAGTCTATGGCCTGCATCTGTTAGGACAGTGCACGCACAGGGGTTTCTCAGGGATGACAGCCCATCACATTCAGCAAACAGCAACAGTCCGCAGATTGTTTATCTATGTGACATCACCGTGTCCAGCACAGGGGCCGTCTCTCTTCCTGAGGAAGTGCGTCGTTGTGGGGACAGAGGAGAGCCGACGGTGTCGCAAATGTTTCCAATCAGGCCCTCTGCAGGCTCCTGTTTGTCCCGGGGAAAGAAGTTGGAGGCCTGTTCTTGACTGGGGCCAGAGGAATAAACAGCCAAACAACCTCAGGCCGTATTTTACCGCACACTGACCTCTAGAAAGCACAATGTTCTCCACTTCAGGTAGACTGTAAGTCAGCAACATAAAGTGTAGGCATATTCTCTGGGGAGCTATCTGCCCTCTTGACACTTGCCATCCATCAGAAAAATCCCACTGGACTCAGGAGCCATGCACCTATGATTAAAGGCTATCGTGACGTAGTTCAACAGTGAAAAATTAAGTCTTGAACTCAAGTTTGTAAACTATCGAGTGAGGAATAAAAAGATTTCACTGACCATTACAAAAGAGAGCTCATCACCACGTTGCAAACCATGTGTTTTCTCCAGCATCCACGCCCTCCTGGTAGAGAGACTAGCAACAGGCAGGGCCCATGCATTGTGAGTCAATTAGCTCATTCGGAAAGGTTTAGCCAAAAAACACCCACTTACGTTATTTTGTTGAGCATATCCCATGGCAACAGTTGTTTTGCTTTTGTGAATGGCAGCTCACAGACAATAGCATGTGGGCTGCTAAGATATTCCCACTGCATTGCCTCAGTCCAAAACTTATTACAGTCAGACTCCACTGGCAGCAAAATCAAAGGCAGGATGGGATGAGGGGTGGGAGGGTGGGGGTTGGTGGTGGTGGTGGTGGTTGGGGGGTTGTTTTTATTCCTCCGTATTCCAACACATCACAGTCTGAAACAGTATGGTCTGGTTCTGATTCATTTCAGACTGTCAAAAAGTAGTCCAGCCAAACATTTGTCCAATGCAGTATCAGTGTTTCAATCCAAAGAAAATTCTCAGTAACAGCTGGCTTACGCACAAGAATGGTATAGCTCATTAATGCACAAGGCAAAGCTGTGCAGCAACCAGTAAGACACTGACGATGTGAGGGTAATTATATCAGTGGACTCATTTTCCATTGTATAGCAGGCTTAGCTCAGTTCATCTGAAATGTAGCGATTTGACGTCATGTGATTTCCTTCAACTGAATGCATCCAACTCGCATGGAGGAAGATTCAGGGCACCGCATTTGCTCCGAAACACCACATCTCGTGCCAGCATTTGAAAATTATCATTTCGTATGAGGAAAGGAAAACATAAAGGAGAGGTTATTAGGCACGCTAATCCACTGAGGCACTGTTCTGAAACACAGTGGGCTTCACCTGCACTGAACTACTCTCAACCCATGCTGTTTCTGAGCACGCCAAACTGGCTTCATGGTAATTAGTGTCTGTCAAGGTCCAGGGTTTGCTAGAGATGACAGTGGCATGGTTTATCAGCCAGAAACACAGTGATCAAAGGGTTAGCACGCTCTGGCTTCCTGCTAATCAGATGGACTCTGCATGCCTCTTGCACAGCATTACAGAAGGAAAGGTACAATCCAACATTAACATACCAAGACAAAATCCAAGACTATGCCTCATCAAGAAAGCTTGAGCACATCAAATATAGAACAGAGATATGATAGAAGACAGCTGACAGGATGTGGCAACATCAGAATTATTGTGACAGATGATTGTGATGCAGATTACAGGTGGGATAAAAAGGCTCTCCCACACAATGTAACTTGAGTGTTGTCATGATGGATGGCTGATGAATCTGTAAAAAACTGCTATGTAAACACATGAAAATGGGTTATCTCAAGAGCTTCATCAGAGCACTGGCATGAAGTGACACACAGAAATCACAAAGCAGGCGGCCCAAGCATCTACCACACATATGAGCGTCCACCGGCTAGCATCCAGCTAGGATCCAACAATATATAAGACAGACATGCATTCCAGGCCTCAGATTCACTGCCCTGGCTTCTTGCTATGAGAGGCACACTGGCAGATGTCAGTAGCTTTCACACGTTTCTGGCTGGCTTCATCCACCAGCCTCCTTCCTCCTGCCTGCGTCACCTCTGCTCTGACATCACATGTGACATCAGGCAAGACCTCCGAGGGGATCCCTGTAGCCGGGCAAACATCAGATGACTTTCAAAGGCTTCGGCTAAAGCTACCCAATGGCAGGAAAACTCTCTTTCTTGATGCACATGGCCTAGAAATGAGGCTGAAGACAGACAGTGGACACACAGAGGAAGGCATGCTAAAATAACTAGTGCACACAGGCGATTACTGGAAAGGGAAAGTCTAGCCCTGGGATAACCAGACTGCCTGCAACACCAGGAAGCCATCCCAGCCCACACTTATCGCTGGCTGCTTGGACCGCTCCTGAAAGTTGAACTGCTATGACTCATCTCATGGCCATGGAGGGCCCCTCCAGTTTCGCTGACCAACCCTTTCCTCCGCTGCTGGAAGGAATTAATGAGCTGCTTCCCTTCTTAATACGCTCCCCGTCCCACCATTCCTCAACCCCCCCTCAGGGCATCTAGCAGGGCCTTGCGTTCACACACCATCCCAGTCTCAAGGATGTGTGAAAGACCTACCACAGAACACACATGCGCCCACGCATACACACTTAGGATTCTTCTTACCTTTTCCTGTGAAATGCACAGTAGCTGGTGCTGGTCTAGGCTATGTTTTTGCAGTATTTCAGTATTTTGACTCGTCTCTTATCTACAAATCCACTGCACACTGTCAAGAAAATGCTTCTTAACTGACATTTACTAACGGCTTCACATGCAGGCACACTGAGCTATGAAAGGTCTTGGTGAGATGGAACAGATCACTCCTGGGCAACGTTAATAATACTTCCATAATAAGCAATGCCAGTAAAATAATCAGGCCTGAGGGTATGACAGACCAGTCCAAATAAGACTACGCTGATCAAATCTTGTGGGATAAAAAAAACTGCACAAGCACCCACAGCTGAGATGATGGTGCTCCCATTTGTTCACTGCAGCAACATTGTGATAACCCTAATAATATATGATAAGTGACAGCATAATCTTGAACTTTCACAGATCAGGTGAAGTCTTGGCTTTGGCAATTTGGCCTCTAGAGGTCCCTAAGTGACAGTGACAATTTATGTGCAAGACCTTCTAAAATTAAAGCCATTAGGCAACTGCTAACACTGTGACATAATTAGAGGTGTGAGTAAAGAGCAGAGCAGCAGTGTTTTATCAAGCCAGTCTTGCATGCTATTAAAAATTACTACGCTGTAAAAGCTTTCAAAGTCCAGCGTCCAATATTATAACATAAATCTTAAGCACATAACATTATTCACCAGTTTCGGCAGACTGACAGCAGGATGGCTGCTGAGACAGGATCGTCATGCAAGGTTACGAGTCAGTGCGTGCAGGAGGCTGCACTGGGGAAGGAGAAGCGAGGTCAAGCAGCAGCCATCATCATGCAACCAGCAGGTGTGACAAAGTGACAGCATGCAAACATCAAAGCAGCCTAAACTTGGCATACCATTTGCCAAGGACTATTTGCAGCTCATTTCTATCGCCATTTGGTGTTCCTGAGCATCCGACCGGGACCGAGAGCTGCACAGCACTGGACCCCCGTGTTGTCACCATGTCGTTATGAAATGATTGACAGGCTTGGCATGATGCTAGCCCCGCTGGTTCCGTTGCAGGTTGCTGCCGTAGCATACTAGCCTAGCCCCAATGCGCGCAGTTCACAGACACAAGGAGAAAGCACGCCAAATTCCGTTCAAACATCTGTCTGTTTAAGGTTTCGTCAGAGTAAGGAACAGATGCATACCTGACTGAAGATTTAAGACATTAAACGGATCGGTCGAGGTCCTTGGTTAAATTCGGCGGATGGATGACCCACAGTACAGACTGTATTCACATGATATGTCTGTTTTTTAACTCCAGCTGCAACTATCACCTATCAGTGGACATTGTGGATGGGATACCACTGAGGAAACAGAAGGCAAAGCAATTCTCCAACTTAAAATTGTATATAAGTAATAGCAGTTTGGGGTGACACAGACTGCCTACCGAATACAATCCATGGCCTCAGTATTTCGCTTAAGTCCTTAATTAGTGTTCCTCTCGATATAAATCTCTGCTCGTAAGCTAGGACACAGAAAACTGCGTAATTTGGCCGGAGTTTGGCCTCTCTTCCACAGCCCAGACGGATACATAACGGGGCTAACGCTAGCCCGGCTAGCTCCATCAGCAATCTTTAACCTTCAGCTGATGGGAGCGCGTCCGCAAATAGTGGCAGTCGCCACCGCACATGCTTCAAGTTAGAAAAAAAGAAAAAAGAACAAACAAGGACCGCCATCCTCCCACTCCTTCACCTTCTAGTGCCTGCTCCTGAAAGTGCCACGGTGCTGTCCTAAATCCTCTAATCCCGGCAGAGGAAGCAGGGACAGCCGGACAGGAGAGCGCCGAGGTAGCTGCTGGCTTGGCTGCAAGTTGAGGGACCGCTGGAAATGTTGAACGCAGAGCAGATGCGCCTCTCCACCTCTGTCTGCTCCTCACGGCAGCTGCTCTCAGCCTCCTCTGCCGCCCGCATGTGTCGTGAAATGTGAACAAACCAAAACCAAAAAAAAAAAAAAAAACAAAAAAACAGAACTCCGCCGAATGCCCGGCTTGACAGGCGGTGTGTCGCTGCACGCGGAGCCGCTCTTACCTGTGAAATGCGTCGTCGCGTTACCGCCGAGTCCCCTGCGCTCATCCCCGCCGCTGCTCTGGACGGACTGAGCTGGGATCTGCTGAGGGAACAGCCCCTCTACACTACAGCACGGCGCTGAGGAAACATCCCTCTTCTCCAGCGGGGAGGCAGCTGGATGCCGCTCAGCGATAAGGTCACTTCACACACAGATGGAATTCTTCCATCATTAACACACTGTAATCACTATACTGATCAGAATGATTGATGTCAGCTATGAAGGATGCAAATAAAAAAAGTGTGTAAGCTGGCCACTATACATTCCTAATTATATGTGTCTTCACCTAGTGTACTGTATGGCACAGCCTGTGTGCAGGCTGTGCTCTTTGCCTAGAAGAATATACATGATCCATATTCTCTGTTTTCTGATGTTTTATTGAGCAAACAATTTTAATTGGAAAAAAATAATCAGTACATTAATGAAATGATGAAAGTGGAAAACGAACTCTACACATGTATCTTCTAAAAATGACTTTTTGAAATAACATTGTAATTAGAAAATGTTATTTACAGAGGTTGATCAAACTTTGGTCCACTGTTTTGTTTGGGGTTTTTTTTTCATTTTTTTTGGTTAACCTGTTAAGTTTGCCGATACCATATTTATGCCTGTCTGGCTCCAGCCCTTCAGAGCTGAAAGTTGTACATCCTTCCCACCTTTTAAAAAGAACAGAGGACTCTGAAACCTCCATAATATTGACACAGATGTTGCATATAACTGAATTCCCCTGAAGCTAAGGGAGGCTGGGAGGCTGGCAGGCTTCTGTCAGCCCTCAGTGGAAATCTCTTCAGTGGGCTGCAGTATCTGACAATTGAAATACATCCCATAATTCATTTGTAACAGCTGCTTGGTCTGTCCACTTTGCCTGATTACGGCTGTTAATGTGTCCCCATGGCTGTAGCTGGAACAATAATGATCATGTTTACATTAAGTCAGCTTAACTTTGAATTTCCTACTCGATCATTATCTCCTTTCCTGTAAAGCTAGCCATTGTTCCAGCTGTTGACTTTACATATCCTGTGGCCACTAGTTTCTGGATAAAAACATCCATAATGGCTTAATAGAGTCAAAGAGGTGGTGGTGTTGTAGTTCCCTGAGGCGCTTGTCCTACGGAATGAAGCATTTAGACAAACGAAAGGAGAAACTGAGAGAAATGAGAGGAAAAAAAACTGACAAGAACAATGGGAGTGATATGAGATACTGCAACTGCTGAGTTACGGTAGTTTGGAGAAGGTCTATCATTTAATGTGACCTGTGACTCACGGGCATCTGCTCAGTATCACTGAGGGTCGACACTTCTGCTGCTCCCTGTGTTCATAGAGTGCACGCTGCCTGTGCTGCACTGCACCCAGCAATCTGACTGTATCTGGTTTCAATTGTGCCGTACATATGCAGCTCATATGCAATGCACTGAAATGTGGTGCAGAGAGGCTGATGTCACCGCTCCATTTGCCAGTTGTGGTTTTGAGTTTGAGCGTTTGTGAGCTTGGTGAGCAGCACTGCCCGCTGTGGGCTGCTGCTGTTGCCGCTCCCCAGAACTCTGGTCTAACGTCTCGACTCTGTAGGTGTGGGGGGTTTATGTGGATATCTCCCTGCTCCTTTAGTTAGTGAGCAATACCAACCTGGGAAAAGTCTCTAACATGAATTCATGAATTTTAAGAGTGAAACTATATACTATCCTAAGAAAGAAGTAAATTACAGAAGCTGAACTAGGGCAATTTTTATATTTAGCTACATTTTGAATGCATGGAAACTAAAATATCTGGAACATCTTGATAGAGTTGCCATCCATTTTGCACAAACCGCATCTAAATTGTTTCAAAGCTTGAAAATCATCATGTAACTCCTCTGCATTAGTTTAAGTATATATCCTCCTTTGTGATTGGTACACATTAAAAGGAATACTTTTGGGGAAATACACTTATTTGCTTTCTTCCTGAAAGTTAGATGAGAGGACTGCTACCACTCTGGTATCTGTCTGTTAAATCTGAAGCCACAGCCAGTAGACAGTTAGTATAGTTTAGCATACAGCCTGGAGACAGGGAAGCAGCTAGCCCGGCTCAGTCCGAAGGTAAAAAACTCCATCTAACAGCCAGAGTCGGGAAGGTTCCTTTTGAAACATAGCAGGCTACGTATTACTAGTTACCCTGTTCAAATGCAAGAGGTGAACACTTTTTTTTTTTGTCCAGGCAGCATATTAATTAGTGTTAAAGGTGCTAATTAGTGTTAAATTTTGTTCCCTTCAGACAGAGGCAGGCTAGCTTTTTCCAGTCATTATGCCAAAGTCAGTGAACCATGCCCAAGATTCAGTTTCCTATTTAGCTTAGCTAGTAGCAATCTTCTCAATCATTCTCAACTCCTGGCAAGTAAGCAATTGAGAGCATTTCCAAAAATGTCGAACTACTCTTTAGTTGACAGATTTACATAATCAGTTTATTGTCAGAAGCCAGGATTGTGTTGATACTTGAAAAATATTCAGTTCATTTAGATTTTGTGTGCATTAAACTTAATTCAGCTCTAATATTATATTGTCTCTATATTGTATTGCCTACTCCATGGTAGGGAACTTAAGCGCTTCAGAACTTGAGACATTGAGTATAAAAAATACTGGAGGGAACCTTTAAAAGCAGAATTTTAGAATGTAAACTCAAACTGCAGGTAGCTAAAATTCCCAGATAAAAAGGAAAAGAGAGAACCTGAAGTCCTCAACTGCAACGACAGCCATGTTTGAGAAAACTACATCCCTCTATCATAATGTCCTGTCAGTGTGTATTGTGTAGGTTATCCCTACTGAGGTGAGGCTCACATCAAAGGTGGCTATGGAAAGAGGTTTGCTACAGTAGCTTTAAATAGATCAGCACGTAATGGGCTTTGGAAAGCTGTAATTGTAGCAAGCCTAATGTAGCGAGTGGCCACCTTTTAGAGCTTGGCATGGGCCAGACAGATTACCGTCAGGGTGCTGCGGTGCCATCTGGCAAACACGATCCTCTCTGTGATCGGTCTAATTTACGGCTACCGGTCACTAAGGAGCTGGCTTGCAGGCTCTTGTCTCAGCATTTGTTTTGAGTTCTCTTCTGACAAATAACTGATGATGATTTGAATTTTCTTCTTGACAACAGCAACAAAAAGACTTGCCAGGTCATTTGAAAGATTCAGGGGTTGTGAAACAATTTCCAGATGGATTTTATTTAACATCACCTTGATGGCTCTCTCTCAAAGAGAATGCCAAAGAATGATTTTATGCTGCTTCTACTCTATCGAGCTGATTTCAAAAGCTGGATGCTTTTTCGTACAGAAAGAATGTGCTAAACTTGGCTCTGCTATAATAACTGCACATTTGTGGGCCTTGTGGACCGAAATTGTCCATTTCCCATCAGAATCCATCTGCAGACCTATAATTAGGATTATTTTAGGAACGCCAGAGTATCCAGTGGTCACTGCATCATCTGAATCTATCTCACAGAGCCGCGGGAGCTGCCCTGAACCCAAACAATTGGACCACAGTGTAACGTAAACACAAAACTGATTCTGTGTTACATTCTTCTATCTGTCACCACCGCCTCGAATGAAACTGTGAATCAACAGCAGGAAACCATTGTCAACTTCTGGAGAATTGTGGGGCAGTGATTATGAACATGTGCTCCCTGTTCACTGTTGTCTGTCTGAAACAAAATGTCTGAATGCGAATCTCATTTGAAGACAAAACGCGTTATTCACATGCTATGACACGATTACTTTTCAAATACGTTGAGGAGTGAGGTCATTACATCATATCCCAACACTGGTTATCTAATCAGCTCAGTTTCTTCCTGCGGAAAGCTTTTATTTTTTTAGGACGTAATCCCACAACAACTGGTCAGCAACTAGCTGAAACAGCAGAGAAAAAATTTGGGGGGAAAGCACTGATATTCAAGGCATTAGCAAACACATGCAGTCCCATGCTCACACACACACAGAAGCAGTGAATCTTCTCAAATATGATTTGAAGGCCTCTTCCCACGTAACACAGACGTGATAAAACCAGCTCTACACCAACAAAGCAAATCCCTAAACAGCTGGGTTTTGCCGGCGTAAAGTGCCTACCATAACTCAGGACAGATGTGGAGGGGCCTGACTGTAAGAGGTCTGAGCCTCCCTAGTGGTATCACACCACCCACAGGCATCTGCTCAGGAGATCTGAGGGACCGACCAGGGAGGGTTTTTCTGTGTTTTGGTCCAGCCATGGATTGTGGTTATTGTTATAAGGTAAAAGATCTGTGGGGAGGAGGGCACGCAGGCCACTCTCAACACATGAGGATCATGTAAAGCCCCCTCACCTCTGAACCCATGGTGTGAACAGCTGCCTCGTGTTGATGCAGAGATTCACTTTGATCCACCTTGATCCGGTATCATGAAGACAACTGTGTTCATATTGTGTAGCGGAGTTGATTTTGGAAATTGCATGTTCATCTACCTGTGTTTATTATGTACCTACCAACCTGCCTCAGAGAAATATTTTTCCTCCAGGGCTGAATAAACCCGCTGCAGGGCCATGGGGCAAGAAGTGAGGTATGGGCCCCTGCTGAGACCACAGTCTTCCTTAACTTAGTTGGTTATAAGTTAATTAAATTGTTTTTTTTTTTTATGAATATGCACCAAGTCAAGCATGTTATCAACTAAAATATCTGTCTTTGATTTTTAGTGTGTACAAATCAGTAAATCAAATAAGCTACAATAGGCTAACTGCAAAGGACACACCTCTAACCAACACCTCAACACCTCGTGCTGCATTTGAGTGTCTGTATGAAAACTAGTTACAGTAGATTGTGAGTAGAGAAGCTGAAGTAGAGATTTAAAGGTAATGGACTAATGGCTGAAATGCACAGCGTCTGTACTTCCAAGGTGCAGTAGTATCAAGCCTAAACTCGAAGAACTGCTGGATCACTATACCTTGAATGAAGAAACACTTGTAACAATCTCCACTTTTATGTGTACAATTAATAGTTTCATATAACATCCAGTTTTAAATGAAGTCAAGAGAATGCATTTGTAACATGACAGATGGCATCACTGGAGAAGTATTTGTGGGAGTACACCAGACAAAAAAGTTTGGGGACCACTGCTCTAAAGAAGAGATATATACATTTTCCATTTACAGTAAAGTGAAGTATTTTCTATCTGGAAAAAAAAAAAAAAAAAAGTGAATGTAGCATGGTCTGCAGCCATATTGCACCATGGTCAAATTTCCGCTTCTGTTGGAGGAGATAGTGTTATGTTAAGAATGCAGGTAAAGTATATCACCAAAGCTGATTTTAACATGTGTTACAATGTATAGTTTGAAGAAACTCAATCAAGCAGCTTACTGTTAATGGACGGACCTTTGAGAATGGCTTGGGAAAAGAGACTGCAGTGCGCTAAGGAAGCAGTTTGCATCAATACAATCCTTGTAGTTAATTGCTTGTTTCAGTGGATCTCAGATATTTAGCCAAGCACTGCAAAATAGTGAGCCATCTGGCTGTGGACCTCATCAGCCTCTCCTCCCTGCTTTACTAAAATTTCATTTAATCTGGTTTAAGCTGCTTGTTTAAAAGTGGTGAAGTAATTGGTGGGAGTGTAACCAGTGAAGTAATGATACACCCATTCTCTCTTCGCCCTAATTGTTAAATGGAATTAATCCACCCCTCATTCTGCTGTTGCGAGCCTGAGATCTCCTTAAGGAGCCTGGAAGGTCACAGGACCCCACCTGGAGAAAACGTCTCATCTGAGGCTCAGGGTGATCAGCAATTTGGTGTTTTCACTGAAAGGCACAATAGAATGAGATCTAACTTGTAATCTACAGAGACCTGATAAAGCACAGGGCACTAGCCTGCTGTTCTCTCTGTGACATGTCACACTGTTTGAACGCAAAAGAATGAATTAGATAAGATATGGATGTTTTGTGAAGCCAGGACATGAGGTGTGTGTGGGGGAGACATTTGACCCCTGTCTGGTACATAAGTCATGATAAGTGCTTTCATGCAGACATCATGGCTAATTTGATATGTCCACATCAGGGCTGCTAATGCCAGAGATGACATCAGTACACTTCGCAGAGGGACGCCACATGAGAAAGTTGGTGTGACTGATGGCTGTCATCCTCTGTGCTTTTAAAGATGAAATATAAGGGGGTAATAGCAGAGTCATGGTGATTCAATTCACATATACCATTTGCAGCCAGGATTCCGAATCCCCCTGCACAAAACAGTCCTTCATAAATCATTATGTTTAATTCATTTTACCACACGTATCATTTGGATGATAGAGTACGTGCACTTGAATGGATCACTCTTTTGGAAAATGCTCACCAGACATCTCGGTGAATCACTGTGTGTATTTTGCCATCCCAGTGTGTTGTTTGCACTCCTCCTTGCTCTTCTCAGTATCACTGGGCTGTTACATGGCAAAACACACAATCCCAGTAACACACACACACGCGCACACACACACACACACACACACACACACACACACACAGTCAGAGCAATACAGGCTGTCCCCGATTTCTCGTGGGATCTGACTGGAGTGCAGCAGACACTCAGACAGCCCCAGTGAGCCAGACATGGAAAAGTGAGGGAAGAAGGATGGAAGAGTGCCAGAGGGAAAATACAGGCTTATCGTGTAGACAGCCCAGTGTTTCCAATCTGCAAAAAGTTTTTGCAAGTTTGCAGTAATGTGTAATTACACCACTGCTAGCCTAATTACCCGTCTGACAATGCAGGGAAAGTGCATCGTTTCAGGGCTAAGTGGTGAATGACACAAAGGTGAGTGTAGAGTATTTAAATGGTTTGTTCACCCACATTACAAAAAATCCCCGTAATTATTTCACTTAACTCTTGTTGTATCTTGACACGCAGATAACATTTGTTTTGTTATTTTGTATTATTGTTGTTTAGCACAGTCAAGAGCAATGTGTCTTTCCAGAGACTGCCACTCTGGATTTATTCACTGACCACATTGTCAGCAGTTTGTATTACCATTATCTACCACAGAAAGTTTGTGTGTGTGTTCCAGATTAACCGAGACATTTTTTTGGAATTTTTTTTAATGTAAAATTTCCATGCTTTAAGCACTACAAACCAAATTCCTTTCACTTTTTATTTAGACAGCTAAACTCCTGATGTCACCCAGGCTAGCTGATGCTAACACCATGTGTTGAAGGTTTTCTTTCTTCTGTCTTTCGGAAAAACTTAAGCATGTTCCTGGGGTTTACCACTATATTGCCTAATGTAGCACTTGCATGAAGAAAAATTGAACCCTTCATGATTTTAGTAAAGTTTGAAGGATGATTAATAGATGAGCATTAGCTCCAATTCAGTTTTACTGACGTAGCGTGGAGTCTATATCATCATGACTGTTGGTTTCTACCATGTCCGTGATATCCACATATCCTCTCTTCTAATCTTATCCAACTTTTGCAAGTCTCATCTGTTATATCTAAAAGCATCTACACTGTTTGGCCCTCTCTGTCCTGCTATTGGTGGCATGTCAGGACAAGCCAAGACCACTTAACTCATCTCTGTATAGCTGGTAACATCTAACCCCTAGATCTTCTGGCTTGTGGGGAGAAACTCTTTGGCAAAGGCTGGTAAGCTGCAACCACATGACATACTGAGTTGTGTGGTGTTCAGCAAGGCTATGTTCGAGGGCCGAATTTTTAATCATGTGCATTATTACAAATACCACTGCATGAATCAGTTTTTTTCTGATATTACTTAACAAAACATCTTTGCAAGATGAGGTAAAATCAGAAGAAAACAAAAGACCAACCAACTGCTGTAAAGTTGATGATCAGTGTGCTGGGAGGATGACACAAGTCCTGCCCTGACCAGTACCAGGCACCCATCTCTACTCATCAACCCCCAGTTCACCCTCCTCCCCCTGCTAAGTCCAGCAGGGGGGTGACGATGAGCATGCTGTGCCAATGACATGGGATGAGATAACTCACAGCTGGGGCCACAAACAGGCTCTTCGTTCAGCCTTCACTGGAGTCACTAAGGCGCTGGAGAGAGGACAAAACAACCCTCACTTGAGTCAGCTGTAAAGCTTATACTCTCTCTCAGAAAACCTCTCCATCTAGTCCACTACACTGGGCCTCTCCTTATTCATTGTTCAGAGGGGAAGCAGCGCAGTGGTTCAGTTTACAAGAGGCAGAGGGAACATTGAAACTGACCAAAACCACAGGATTGCAGAATGTCTGTAAAGTCTTTCCTATCAAAACTAAAACAGAATTCCAAAATAGCTGAGGGTGATGATAACATGTTTATTGAACCAAAACCTGCAACCTTTTTAGCGTCAGCTGCTTTTTACGGCATATGTGCAAAAGTTATGATTTATCCTCAAGTGTACGCCTTAGAGTCTCCATTATCACTCATTCACGCAGGTCAGCATGTGCACAGACCTGCGGAACAACATCCATCCTTCCCAGAAGAGACATTAGCAGTATGATTCGTTCTGTGGGGGCCAGCAGGCATGAGAGATGGATGAGCGACAAACGTTGATGAAGAGTCTACACACACACACACACACATGCACAGCGAGTAGAGATGGTTGGAATTCCTCAGCAGGTCCTCTCCCTCTTTTGACATGTTGTTCAGGGTTTAAGGAACTCTCTTCCTCCACCCTGTGAACTTACAGCAGCCACTGTTAGTCCTCCACAGAACCCCACCAGTGACTAATTATAGTGTCAGCCTATGTGCACCCATTCTTACACCCAGCTGTTCCACATCCTTCCTTGCCTTTGCCTGTAGCATAGAAAACTTTACTCTTACTGGATGTAGGGTGTACTCATATTCCTTAATAACTTCTTACTTCATTTTAATGGATAGGTTCTGTAGGAGTGGAGTGGGAGCCGATGGCATGAGAAGCACTTCCGATAGCGTTATGCAAGTCCCATTGCACTTAAATAGGCTTACCTGTGTGTTCCGCTCTGAGGGATATTATTCGGAGTTCTTGGCAAATATCGCCTGATCTGTTGCAGAAATTTGAAAGAGTTGGAGCCAAAGAGAGAAAAATAGAATTAAAGACAAAGAAACAAGCAGAAAGACACAGGGAGGTACAGCAGGGGGAAGGAGTAAGTGGGAGAGGTGTGTCGTGAGTGTATCAAAACAAAACCACTCGCCTTTTTCAAGCTCAATTGAACATTAAATCACTTTGGGCGAGGGAAATATGACACAGTGTTATTTTTGCTGAGCTCCATTGCAAACACTCTGGAGAGGTAAAGACCGAGCGTAGAAGTTGAGCCAAGAGGACCAAAAGCGTTTGTTGTTTTTCAGCATTTTCATCCTGAGTGGAATCTAACCCCTTTGTGTTGTTCTGTGCAACGCTGGAGGTCTGCGGCAAGGAGTCGCTCAAGGATGAAGTTAAAGGCTCAGTCCGCAACTCTCAGAGGCCTGGTCCCTGTCTCATTATTTTTGCTCCGGCACTGCCCGCTGTAGGATGGAGCTGAGGAGGGTGTCATCTGTGTCAGATTCATAATTCATGCATCTGGCCAACTGCTCCTCACCACTAGTTTATGTTGGTGTAAACAGCGTGACCGAGGACAGCGGGAAGCTCTGGGACTAAATCTGGATGCTCCATTGTGCTGCATGCCCCACCCGATCAGCTCTGCTTCCAATCAACAACGTGTGGACCTCCTACGACGCAGCTGCATACACACACAGGACTTGACATGTTCCACTGACTTCCAGCAACTCATTTATTAACATTATCAGCAATTGCCCAGTTCACTGTGAGTCCATTGACGCAGACTGGAGGCAGCACGCACGGTCAAACACAGTGCATCACCACTGAATCATTCTTCCAGAGTTTACTCAGAGACATAGGACCAAGGCTGCTGAATACAGATGTAGCTGTAGTGAATTACTGCTGCCCAAGCGGCTCCAACCTCAAACTGAACTCTTCACTTTTCAGATTTTGAAGGTCTACATACAGTTTTATCAATGCACAAGTTAATTGGGAGGCATGAAACTTGTACTAAAATATGCCTACTCAACTCCACAATATAATGGAGGCACTTGAGCTGCCAACCATCCTCATTGATTCTAATCAGCATGATGTATTAAACAGAATCTGTGCTGCCACAGGTCATTAATTTACTGAACTAATGCAATAATTAGCACACATGTCCACCTCAACACACTTCACGTGACCACTATTAATATAAATGGATCTTAAAGCATGAAGAGGATATGGTGCTTTCATTAGTATGTAAATGTATGCATCTAGGTGCTTCAGTTTCCAATCAGTTCATCTGCTCTGTAAGGTGAACATGCACTGCACTGTACATTGTTGCTAACATGTGTTGTTCTTCAACAGACACAGAGAAGTAGCACCGTGATTACGTAAGGTACCATGGTGGAGGGACATAATAGAAGAAGAGGCTGTGATAACTGATGTAGAACAAATGCACAACTTTGTTGACTCCCACTAAATGCAGTGTAGTCCCTGTGTATCACCTGTATCTACATCCAGTTCGCCTATTTTAAGTACTCTCTATTTAATGAACAGCTACTAGCCTGATGTTAGCCTTGTCTACTTAATGGATATTTTTTCAGGGTTGTGTGTACCATATAAGCACGTTTTTTTTTTGTAATATATCCCTATGTAAGTCCTTTTTTTGGTACCATCTGATGTGTTTGTTACCGAACTGTACAGTACAGTGTGTGTGTTGTTGGGATATGCATTAATATCCAAGAAATGATGTGTTCTCATGTGTTCGGACATGTGGCAGACTGTTCAAGATGCAACCACTCTCTGTTCTTTTTAATGAGAAACGAGGTGAGCAGTATTTGTGCTTGCAGTCATAAACTGACCTTGGCTTGTTCACTTTGTGGTTCACTGATCGTGAGGCTCTACAATGTCCAATCACTTTGTATGCAGTGTTTGATTGACCTCTCATTCAGGGAATAGGGAGGTTCTTATGTCTATGTCTTTGTTTATATAACCTGACAAAATAATCTGTCCAATTTTGTAGGTGGAATCTCCTCTGTCAAAGAAACATCTGCACCATTTGGCGCCCCTTGTCCTGCAGGTGTTACAGGCATGTCTGGACTAGCCTCAGCCCATCCAGACAAGCCTGGGCAGGAGGGATGTTGCAGAAAGATGTGTTCAGACCAACTTAGCTCTGCATGAAAACACCCAGTTATCTCATTCATTTGAGAAATGCCTGTCCGTCAACGCAGTGGGGAGCCAATGCAGACAGCATTGGCAAAACAATGTGGCAAAAAAGCTAACCAGGCTCAATTTTTGCTTCAGCGTCATCTGTCAAGGTGCTGCATTGGCGAGTCAAACACATGCAAGCACACATTCCTAGTAATTACTTTGTGATGGGGCAGCTGTGTTTCACCTCATTGTCGTGACAAAAGATGAAACAGTTGCTGCTGTGATACATTTCCATACTTGTAAAACCATGTCTGTGTGAAAAGCCTTTAAACATATTCATTTGTTACTCAAACTGGATCATAGCTCACTGTCTCGCTTAAACTTAAACTTAAAAACAGGCCCCCACCAATGCAGCCCCAGTCACAGTTTGAATGTCCACAAAGTGTCATAACTTGCAGTAAAACATTTTACATTAAAGAGCAACTTAACACCAGCTGAAATCCATGTTTTTGCTGACCACCAGTGCTTTGAATATCCCCTTTCCTGCAGTGATGTACAGGTGTACTCCAGAGTGTGTCAGTAGACCGTGACATCACGGCTGGGTGTAGTTACTCTACAAAGGCTGGTACAGATGACAAAAAATGGCTTTTACCTTACATCAAAATACATACTGAGTGGACATGAATTAGTAATTTGAAATTGATTAAATGTAATGTATGGGGAAATTGGTGGGTATCAAAGATAAAATGTTATATTAATAACAGATGGGCTCTCCAAAACACAAAATCAATTCACTCTGTTCTTGTTTGCTCTTATCGTGATGCTTTAAAGTGCATCACATGCTTGCAGAATGGTAAAAATGGAAATTTTTAAAATGCAATATGTGAAATGCATTTTCATAGCTATGAGGTGCATAAAAGCACATTTCCTCCCCCTCTCAATCCTCTGCTAATAAATTCAGTGATGTGTGTGCTGGAGAAAGCATGAATAGTGCAGTGCAGGGTAAGAGCCCTGTCATGTTGCAGGGCAGATCTAGGGCTGTCTGGCATGGCCTGTTTTGCTCTGAGGTTTGTATGCACACAACCTGTGATCTGAAGCCAGCAACCAACTACCCAACCAGCCACCTCCACCAGCTCCCGCTTCCTCTGTAAACAGCAGTAATCTGCAGTCCAGCTGCAGCTCAGGGACAGTGGTGGGAGTCAGGGACACAAAGCGGCCATGGAGACTCGACGCTGCAGCCAAAGGGAGATGGGATAAGGTGTAATGTGGCTAATAATTTATAACAGCTGCACGCTCCACTAATTATGGATTATCGACAAAGTTTTATTCCTCTTCCTCTTCTTGTTCATCATTTTTTAAAAACGGTGTTTAATTTCACATAAAGGCAGTCTTCCCACCACAGCTGGCGCTGTGTCAGCTATAGAAGCAGTGCCTCTTTACAGTAGGCTCCACTGCCATCATTGTTTAACAGAAGAATAGACCTTCATACACATCAGGGTGCTTCCCCACATGCAAGACATTACAGCATTCCACTTCTACTTGCCCCTTTTGCCGTCCAAGAAAGCCCCGAAAGCACTGACTAGACTGTGCCATAAAATCTGAGGCGGGGAGGACCACCAACATAGTGAGGCCCTTTGGAGGGCCCGTTTAGTGGTCGCTTTCTACCGCCTCCCCACCCTCCCCCGGCTAGTGGGTATTACAGGGTTTTACCGTCAAGCAGCATCAACCTCGCTGATGTCTGCGGAAATGAGACAAGGTAAAAGACAACTATGAAAATATTGACCCAAGTGGTTCGGTGTAGAAGTTGGCAGTGAGGTAGATTTTGTGATAACAGTGTTTCCTGGAGAATAATTGAGCTGTTTTTTATGTGGGGTAGTGACAATTGCTTGGACACCTGCACTTCAAGAGTGAATTAATAGAAAAATCCACCATTAAACACTTTGCTGCTGTTACAAACAGCTGTTGTTGATCCATGTCCGTGTTTGGGCCCATTCTGTTTCAGTCACAGATAGATTAATCAAAGTCCTCTTTGTTAAGTCACCATTTTAACACTAAAGTCCGGTCATCAGACTTTAGAGGCAGAGATCCCACTTTCTCAGCCAGCTGTGGCTTCAGTCGACCATAATGCAATGCAACACATGTTACTTACTTTCACAGCTCTGACTGGGAAACATCTCCTTAAGCTGTTATGCTCAGTATCTTTTTCTAGGAATTTGAGGATTTTAGCATCCTGAGAAGCCTTTCGCATATAAAATTCAAAGCTGCACTAATCAATATTTTATATTAACAATACAAAAAAAAAAAAAAAAAACGGCTTATGTTGAGGATGCCACTCCTAGTGACAAACCTACAGAGAATTATCCCCTGACTCTGCAGCTCCTGTCAGCCGTACTTGAGTTTTGGTGTCATTCAGCTCTTTGTTTTACAACCTGCAGTTTAAGTGTTTCGATTCAGTGTCACCGATCTTTTCAGGTAGCAGCTGTTCATAGTACTCTACCTGCCCAGCAATAAACAGCAAATACACACATTTAGAGACTAGCTGATGATCACAGAGGAGCATTTAGCAGCTAAAGAGCCAGATATTTGGATGAAAAAGTTAATCACATTGACACAAACATGACTTCAAACGAATACTAACATTTCTCTGTGTCTCCCACATATTTAAATAGACAAGTGTTTGCTAACAAGTTCCACATCAATTTTAATCAGGCAATAACATGTCAGTGCTGTTAGTTTGTTCCAAATCCCCCGAGTGGCCAAAAAAAAATTAATTAATGCAGTTTTGTTGAAACACTGCTGTGTGTATCAATGCCACTTCTTGATTTCCAGGCAAACTGTGTGTCCTCAGTCACTCTGGACAGCGTCTGTGGTGGGAGACACACCCATCCCATCTCTGTGGGAAGCCAGCCAATGACAAGCCACATTCCAAGAGATAACAGCATGGGAAAACCGATAGCACGTCTTTGTGATAGCACTCCAAAACAAACCTGATAACACACTATAAATACAAGAGTTCAAGACGGCTTGATTCCATCAATAAGCAGTTTTTGCCTTTGAGCGCTCCACTGACAGCATCTCTGAAGAAGTACAGTAACAAAAGGCATCCATCATAATTATAGCATGAGCTTTTAAGTTTACACCCACATGCTGATTATTTGTAGAGCAAAGACATTCCATTTGTCATGTCAGTTTAATGGGCTACCATGTAGGTCGAAGGAGGGAGCTTGTTGTTTTGGGCTGATGCAGTAATCAACTTTCTTGGAGTACTCCTCCACACATTATACACATACAGGCTTACTTCAGGAGTTCAAGCTATGTGCCAAGTCCACGTTGGCAACCATATGCTACATCCAGCATCCACGTGACGAAAAAAGCATTTCCGTAAACAAGGTACCAGCTCCTAACAGGTCCCTCTGTGTCTCAGCGAGCTGTCCACAGCAAACAGGCTGCTGGTGCTCCTTATTTGGGGAGAGAACTGGATTGGCTGTGATCCGCGGCTCTGCTAAGTTATGAAATGAAGGGAGTTTGCTGTCCCAGAGGTGGAGAGGAAATTATACTAATAAATTGCTCTGGGACAAACAGAGCGAAGTCATGTCTCAAACACTGCAGCTCATGCATGCTGGAGTAAATTGTAAAGAGCGTCTCAGGGTAGCAATCCAAAGCACAATGTTTGGTCTAGCCCGAACACGAGCCCACAGTGTCTGTCTGTCTAACAAGCTGCCAGGGAGTCTGCCATCTGAATGGGGCTCTGTTGTGTCTCTGTGGGGGTTGAATGAGGGTCAAATATTAGTGAAGGTAGAGGTCAGAGGTTAATCTCAGAGGGCCGGGCGGTCACTTTCATGGGTCAGGGCTTAGAGGCTCTCCAGGCCTCAGGGGTGGTGGTCGTGGTGATGGACCCTGCAGGATCAGGGTCACTGGTTTGCGTGCTTACGCAGTAGCACACTTTACAATAATCTGGGCATTATGAAAGCAAACAAACAAATACGTCCTCCAGAGAGAAACACGCCTTTTGTGAATTTTGTGTTCTACATGGAAATCAAATGAGATTTTGAGGAGAATCATTTGCAGTGCCAGACAAGAGAAAAATAAAGTCATGTTTCAGACCTCTACTGGCAGCAGACTACACCTCAGACTGAAACCTCTCATCACCAGCTTTCCACTGGAAGATTGCATGTTCGCAGCTAAATGCAGAGCGATGTGGAAAGGTATGATTAAGATGTGATTACACAGAGCAGGTATGGCAACCCCTCACCACCCTCGCAAACACACAGCAGCCCCAGCCTCCACACACACGCACACACCCTCCTGGACTGGTCCGGCTCTACAGATTGCTCACACATGCTCCTGGCTGCGTGCCACCCGCCTCCCGCTTTAACTCCCTTTCCCCAGCACAGGAAGCCCAGCAGGCAGGCGAGCGGTGAGGGTCTGGTGAGACAGCCACAGCACGGATAAGCAGGCCCAGGCTGGGCTAACTCTGCGAAGTTCACACTGGGTAACTCTGGCCTCCAAAAACAACAACAGCGGCCGTCTCCGTATCGCTCACGGCAGAGTACTACTTCTACTCTGGTCCGAGCCCTGAAACGGGTCACGGGACAGATTCTGGGTGGACGCCACATGGAAATATGAATGGTACGGTTCAGTGAGCCTGTGTGCCTAAAGACTTCATTTCTGACTTGGAGTATGTTAGTTTAAGAAGCGCCCAGAGACATTTGAGTGCGTAAGTCCCTTACTCCCTGAACCATATGTTTTAACTAAATCCTGCCATTTCTCTTGAGTCTGCTTGACCTCTTGTACACACTTTGTCCCTTTGCCACTGTCTGAATGGACATTTAAACATTAAAGGTGAGCATAGTAACAACTCTCCTTTAAGGAAAACTGTTCCAGTGTTTTGTTTTGTTTTTTGTTGTTGTTTTTGCTTTTTGTTTTTTTAGACGAACGTATCAGGTTTTCAGGATTATGAGCATACTGGTCAGCTAAAAGATTTGTTGATAATAACAGGAGAATTCAGTCATTTAGCCTATGCTAGCATAAACAATAAATAAAATAATAAAAGACCACACAATCATCTTGAAAGTGACAAAAATTTCCATTTGTATCAGTTCTACTGGTATATGGGAAGTCATTTTAAATGACACACTGCTGGTCTCTCAGCTGTATTAGTGAATGTGTATGGTAAGAAAGTAGGCCAGAATCCACAAATGAGACTTAGCTTCAGCTACATCTGATGTAGAGATATATGTACAAAACTCATTGTTTTAGGCTTCAACTGGTTTTCTGCAAAAATAAATTGCCCACAATTTAAATGTGCACTAATCAAACTTTTTAATTAAACAATCAAATGACTGTGTGTAATGTGACAGGTGTGATGAACCCAGGGGGAATTATCGGCCAACTCTCACAGTTCCTCTCAGTACAACAGAGCGTTTTAGCATCTTTCAGCTCATTGTTTTGGTTTTGCAACACACACCTCTCACTGCTCTCATTGTGTCATTTTTAACCACAATAATAAAAAAAAAGCTCTGATAAACCCACTGTGCACCTCCTGCCCAGCACCAAACAGTCAATAGACAAAGTTAGCGACTAGCTGGTGAACACAGCAGGTAGGAGTTATTAGATCTTCAAACATATGCTTTGTATACTACAATTAGAATAACTCTATGAAGCGGAAATTAAAGTCAGATAATAAGCTGGTCTGGCCAACGCCGTGACCCTGATCACTGCAGGCAATGAAAGACAACACTGTGCCTTCTGTTTGCTTGGAGGACATCACAAGTTACATAAAAAACAACTGATCCACAACACAAATGAAATAAATCCAGTGCTGTCTGTAGTGTGAAAGAGAAACTGTCCACTTTCTTGATGAAGTGCCAAGGTCAAATTATTATTATTTTTTTTTTGCAGACTTAAAAAGTAAGTTGCAGGTTTTTTCCTTCTGATCCAGCACAGCTACTGTAAGAACTTTATGCTAACAACAGTGTTTTCTGTCGTAAGACCTTACGCTTCTTATTTTAGATAAGGCTTTTCACAGTACACACCAAAGCAATGAGTCTTTAGTGACAGATGGATGATTTTAGTGTCTAGTATTTAAAAGAAAAAGTGTAGGTTTCACACACACTATCCACAAAGAGCATCCCCTCCTTCCCCCTCATGTGACGTCTAATGCGGTTATTGATATTGAGTGTTGAGAGGCAGACAGCAGTGTCACCTCCTTGTGTCTGAGGTCAGGGAGAGGACACAGACTCTCTGCTGGACCAGACAACCCACAGCTCTCAACTGCTCACCTCCTTCCTCAGAAGACTGTCCCGTCTTTACACAACTCTTCCTCTGTCTCCTTGTTCTTTTTCTGTCTTTAGCTTTCATTTCATTACTGTTTCCATCATGACTACTACGTCCCACTCTGTCTCCATGATCGTACATGATGAAAAAACTGCCTTGTCCTCACATTGATCTGTGAGTTTTTTTTTTTTTAATGTCTCAATAGCCAGACGAGAAAAGAGAGAATTCAGAAAAAAGATATTTCTTCCTTCCTTCCCTCTTCCTCCGGCACACACCCATGTTTTCATTTGCAGCACAGGGCGGAGAGCAGGAGTTGGCCAGACAGCAGGGGTGGGTTTCATGTAACTGAAACTGGTGCAAAGGGCTCATAGTGGTACTCTCTTTACTTCCTGCTAATAGCTCATTGCAACACAGTCATACGTTTTCCCAACTCCAGATGACGGAGAAGATGACTGACTGCCAAAGTGCTGTTACACCCTGAGGAACCCCTTCGTAATCTATATCAGTCAAGATAAAATCCCTTTTGTGGATCCAGTATATTTGAGAGCTGCTCCAGGATTATGGCTTGGACAAACAGAAACTATAGCAGGGCCTGAGCGTAGCCCATATTTCACACAATGCTGATGTGTGAATTCTCTTGTTAGCTATGCAGAAGATGTACAATAGTGCCATCAACTGAGAGATAGAAGAAGAAGAAGAAGAAGCTGGTCATTAGACTCTATATCAATTAGTGCTTGAAAAGGAGGTTTCCTCTCAGATTCTGGGGGAGACAAAAAGCAGCGCACGTCTCTGAAGTCACTTTGGTATAAAGATCTTTTCTCAACATCAATGCGGTTATTATTCAGGAGAATGGGAAAATTGTCTGTCTTGTACAGCTCTGAGAATAGGAGGCTTGAACGTGTGCTCCCAGTATCCAAAATATCAAAGCGTTAGCATAATTACTATTTCAAGTAGAAGGGACCCAACTGTTTCCCTACTCCTCTCCACAATTTCTCGCAGAAAACTTCAAAGGCCTTCCGTCACTGTTCTTTTTATAACCCAGCTTTTCTTCAGCAGTTAGACAAAAGGAGCAAAAACCAAACCAAGGACGTGAGCACAAAAGCAGGCCAGGTGGTCAAACAGAGATCCACGGATCTAACATATCCCACATCCATCACACAGTCAGTGGGTTACTCGAGGCTTGCAGATTCCCCAGAGGACAGCTGACACGGAAGAGGAGCTGTTTTGTGGGATGTAGAATATGTTGTCTTTTCCATTTTTATGTAACAGTGGTCATTATTCTGTTGGGGCTGGGAAGCCTATTAAAAGGCATGACTCAGTTGAGATGCAGCTCATCATGTGAGGGGTGATGGGCAAACATTTTCTGAATGAGTGAGGGGGGGCAGCCAGATAACGAGCAAAGGTCATCCAGGTTAAGATAAATATTCTTACGACCATTCTCTTTCAGTTCATCCTCAGTGCTCATGGCCCCTTCAGCCCAGAGACTCCAGAAGGGACTGCGGTATTTATCCCTCCGTCACCTCTTACGTTCTCATCGTTATCTCTCCATCCTGCCACTCTCACCCACACTCTCTGATAAACACTGGCCTGAACAAACTGAAGCCAGTGCTGCATTTGCTTTCATTCACAGACAGCCATCGCCCCGCTTTTCCAATCCGATAATACATCCCACTCCTCTTTTTGCTTAATTGCTTCTGGGCTCACGTCGGAGGCAAGAGTGGAAAATTCCACAGCGGTAAGATAACTTCACTCCTGAGCCGCCTCATTCCAAATTAAAGGCATGTGTGGAATTTCATGCCAGAGCTCTGACATGGGAGAGAAGACGATAGAGAAGATGGCAAAGATGTCAGAGGGAATAGAGGAGAGGGGTGTATTACCACTTCTTCTTTCTTTCCTCATCCGGCTCCTCTCTCACCTCATCTCCCTCCACTTTCCTTCCCCCAGTCGAGGGCCCGCAGAACAAAGGCATTATAGAGGCTCAAGCCTGGCTGCACATGCCCCAAATGCCTATTTAATCAAAAGAAAATAAACCTGGCCAAATTCACATATTGGTGTCTGCTTAAGTTAACCTGCCTCGCTGGTGGAGAATTGAAACCTGCTGTTGGAGCATGGGGGCTCCTGGCCCGTGTCTCTTTACCCCCACGCCTGCTACCTAAACACAGCAGAGGAAGGCACGCCCTGCACTCAGCCCCCACATTCTGTTTGACGAAATGAACCCAAATGAAACTATGGCTCTTGACTCACATTCTTATCAGAGAAAATTTTAAATAAATAGCTTGACAGAATTGCCTTTTTTTCCCCACATTCGTGCAAATTGCAGGATAATGAAATATGATAAGAGAAGTAATCTATTTTGGGTGTTCCATGACCTGAAATAAGCAAATGTTTTTCCTGCTGAAGCAATTGAGACTAACCACTTTCCAAGGAATCCTATCTGCCTCCACATCAGCTGAATTCGTACAAACCCTCTATCCCCGACACAACATCTTTTGGGGCTTTCTCTGAACCACAACACAGCTCTTGTTACAGGGTATTTGAGGCTGGATTTTTGTGGAGAACGGCCTCTGTCCAGGAAAAAAGCATCAATATCACGCTGCTCTCGGCCCACATGGCCTCTTCCTCTACTCTCCGCTCCATTATCCCAGACAGGGCTATCCTGTTACCATAATGAGACCCTTTAGAGGAAAGGCCCATCTCTCCTGGGCCCCCAGTCAGGCTCCGATCCCCCCTCAAACTTCCCATCTAATCTCTGTCCCTATTCTTTTCTTCTGACTCCTTTTTTCCAGCCTTTCTCCATCCACTTCTGCTTAGAGAAGACCTCTAATGAACTCCACCCTGGCAGCAGGGGAAATACAACATCTTAACCAACATTGGTCTATTCTGAACTCCCAGAAAATAATGCTCTGTTTCAGAGGCCCCTTTGGACGGATGATGGGATGAAGGGACGCTTCCTCACGCAAAGTGCTAGTGGGCCGAGAGGTAATACACATGCAAAACCTAAACATAACATAAAGCCAAGGACTGAAATGAACAATAATGGGCTGGTTAATAGGTTTGCTTGACATGAAAGCCCCAGGGAGCTCGACCCTCATAACCTTTCTTGGTGTGACCTATTGACTTCGCTTGAGGGGAGCATGCAAGGACGAATAACACACAAGATTGATTACTTCTATTAAACATTGCAGTGCATGGAGTGAAATGTTAAAGTATAGTGATATTACAGCCATATTTAAGGCTTTATAGCAATAATTCCAAGCGCATAAAATACTGAGTGATTCACTGAGTGATTCATTGCTGAGGCATAATCTTTAAAGAGCAATGTTCCTGCACTCGCTCTCTGAACTGTTGGTTATGGCAGGGCAGCTTCACCCACCTCAGGGAGTTGAAGGAATAATTCACCTTCCAAAAAACTGTTACAACGTTCAACAGTTGATAATCCATCAAACAGTCACATATCAGTGTCTCCACTGACAGAAGCATCCTCTCACTCCACTGCAGAACATGCAGACACCAGACGTGCTTGGAGTGATTGGCACGACTGTCACATTTCCTGCGCTGGAATAATATATTTGCACTTTCTGTGTTATTAGTTCTCACCTCCTCCATGTGTACAATAACTCACAAATGACTTCTTTATACCCATTTGTTGAAATGTTTTCAAAGAAAGAGGGAAATGCAAAAGGGTTGACTAGTCTGTCTCAAGGTGTGCACAAAGCAAAGCAGAATTGAAACCTTCTGCACGTTATGAAAGATTGCTATCCTGTTTCCCAAGGTGCAAATCTATTTCTTCATGACAGTGGCCGAAAATTACAACAATGAGTTTGTATTTTTCTTCTATCATACAAAATAACCAGGGAAATACATTAGTTCCAACTACCTTCGTCATTTAGATTAAGATTTACAAATGCAACGTATGAAAAGGATTAAAATCTGTATTATCATGAAGCCTTTTTTATCCAGATGGCTTGAAGAGTCTAGCACATCTAAAAATACCTTCAAAAAAGCATTACGTCTTGTAAGCTATATACACTGTGGCTATAAACTACAAGCTTGCTGACCGTCCCTCTGTAAAACAAGGCAATGTTCAAATACAACTGTCTGGTCCATTTAACACATGCTATAGTATGGAGTTAGCTTGAAATTGCACAATAAAATTTTTAGATGAACAATAGATCAAATGACTGTCGTTAATGTGAAAGGGGTTGCTCATAGTGGCAAACCTACATAGTATTTTCATCCATCTCTGCAGTTTCCTTCCTCATTTGGTTTTCTGGCCTCCAACTTTGCTATTTTGATTCACTCTCACCATTCTCATCAGCGTGCTTTCAGTTTTCACTGAAAAGGCTTCGATAAAGCCACTGTGCACCATCCTAAACAGCATTGGTAGACATAAAAAGTTAGCAACCAAAAGAAACTTTACATTAGTCAGGTGTTACACCGCAAATAAAAACTACTGTTGCTCTGTGTCTGCTGGGTGTGTAAATAAGCAGATATTTGCTAACATGTTTGCCTTAGCAAATTAAGGTAATACAAGGCTTATGCTGTTTCCTGAAGGTCAAAAGAATAATGCAGGTTATACTTAATAGCTAAACATGTCAGAAACCATTTTGGATTTTACTGATTTCAACAATTCCTGATGGTAGGTAATGGTAATGCAGCAGGTTAAACATACACATAAACTTCTATTTTATGTTTGGGATCAGTAAAGTTTAAGCCTGAGCCTAAGCCTAAGTCTAAGGTATTGTCGCTTTTTTTCCGACCAAAAATCCATGTTATCAGATTGACTTTAAAGAAGCTGTAGTCAAGTAAACTTCTACACAACAGGGCTTTAAAGAAGTAAAAATCCTTGCTGTCTTCGTGGACGTTTGACTGTCAACCCTAACAAGGTGATTATTTTGGTCCTAGCTTGAAATCACAAAGAGAAACTGAAGTAAACAAGGCACATGGAGAGAAAGTGGATACATTATAAAAGTACAGGTCAATCAGTCTGGTCAGCCAGTCAGTCTATCACCCAATCAGGTAGTCAGTCTCCCATGTACAGTAAGTGGGCCGCTACAGATGCTCTCTAATGAGCTGGGAGCCTGTGATCCAGTGGGCCTCGCCACATTCCACTGGCTCTAATAAGACCTTGTCCTGCTCTGTGAGCTGATAGCGGCTTCATTAACCACACTATGAACCTGCACAGGAAGCAGATAGGGGGTTTTATTAGGGTTTTATTACGCAAGAGGAACCAGGGCCAGTTTAATTGGAGCCAACGAGGAAGGTGGGCGATGGTGGGAGAGGGGGCGAGGCGGCAAGGAGAGAGGCGGTAAACTGCGTTTCATCTCTGCCTTTTCTACTATTCTCCCTGATCTTGAGGAAATCAGAGGTGGAGGCGAAGGGAGAGATAAATAGAAATGTGCCGCAAAAATAGGATAATACTCCTGAGGATGAGGTTATGTTTGTTCCCCTTCTCTCATTCCTGCACAGCTAAACTCATTCCTGATGTGCCGATGGCAGGCATCAGGAGCTGTTTGGAGGCGAGGAGTTGCGATATTTGACAGAAGCAGGCTTGGGAGGTGTTTTCAGATGTTTTAGGAATTTGGGTTGATTCTAAGTATGGATACCTCCATAGTTAGTTCAGGGCCTATATTTATCCAACCTCTCAGCGTAGATTTTTCATGTCAGAGTGCAAGAGGTGATACACGATCTACACTGCCAATTTTAGCTACGGAGATAAATATTAGGTGTAGGCCTCGTTTCCTGTGACAACTCATATTGATGCTATGATACAGTAACAGGGCTACAGTACTATTGCCCTATTTTTGCATTTTCTTTTAGTAAAAACATGATTCTCCTCTCATGAAGCACACTCAACATATCTGGATGAATTCATGTGACATTGTGGGGGTATGACTGAACACTGGGTCCCATGGATTACACACAATACTATCTATGTGTGCCTGCCAGCAGAGCCACTCGGAGCTCATGCTGAAGCACAGAGCTGCCTTTGTGGCTTCCACCCTCGCAACCATATTGTCCAGAACTGAGCCCACCAAGTTAAGCGCTTGTTTCCATCCTTACCTTGTAGCATCTCCACCTTCAAAGGACTACAAAAAATTTTAAAAAAAATTAAAAAAAATATTGATTCATGCTGCCTTACTGATCCAAAATGCAGTAATTAGTCAAGATTTTGTTGATGCCATTGAAATGTATCATCACTCTAAAATGTATAGTTTCAAGAAAACCAAACAGTCAACCACAAAGTTAAAGCAACAGAGTCAAATCCAGTTAGAGTTAGCTGCCAAAGCTGGTCTTGACTAAATCTGGCTGTAGTCCAACAATCAAACACCACTGTGCTTGATGTGTTCACTTTAGCAGAATGTAGATATTCATATTCTACAGACAAAAAGGTCTAAATTCCACTTCTTGCCAGCAAATGTGTGACAGATAATGACCATTACACTATGTTGTTCCACCACAAAAGAATATGTGGCCATGTTAAAAGTGCTTGTACCACGAAAACATTAATGGCTGTTTAAGCTTGTTAAAATTAAAGTTAATTAAAGTTAAGGCTGCACGTGGGCAATTAAAATAATATGGCTGACTTTAGGATTATAACATCTTCAGATGTATTAAATGGTCTGTTTGTGGATGCTGTTTTCCCTTCCTGAAGGTTTTCCACAGAATCATAACAATGATTTTGTGTTGTAAAATAATACGTCTTAGAAGGAATTACATGCTTCCACTTCCAGTTTTCTCATTCAGCCTGAAAATTTAAGCTCTTCTGTGGTTACTGCTGTCTGCCTTTGTAGGGCAGCATGGACATCTGACCACTGTGTCTCAGTGGCTCTGGATGGGGTGGCAACCAAAATAATGTCAAATGTAGCTTCAAGTTGAGCGTGGCATTTTGAATAAGTCCCTCTCTGTAGGGCACCAGCAGCACAAGGCTTGTTTTCAGTCTGTCTCACTTCATTTCCGTTGCTCCTTCAGATGCACAGATCTCCAATTTGTACTTACTGGAATACAGTGAGGCGGAGAAAAAAAAACAAGTATTTCAGGAATTCGCCAGCCACCTACAAGTGACATCTGAAATTAATTGTGCATGGAGGAATGGAGGGAGGAAAATGTTTTCCGTAGAAGTGAAACGTGCGGAGGTCACAGTCTACATTGCACGAGCTATACCGCTGAAGGAAAACAATCTTTTACACTGAGGAGGAATGAAATACTGCGGCTTTGATTGGAAAAATAATGGAAAAAAAGAGGAGCCCCTCGTTTCTGATTATAAAAACAGAGCCTCTGAATTGTATCTTTATGATTTCCTGGAATGAATGCCATTACGTCTAAATGGATGGAATCCAAAGCAACCCAAACACTGAAGAGAGTCTGGCCTGAATAGACGTTAAAGGAGTATGCTGCCCATTTTCACATTTGCACGTGCATTATTTTGATGCTACAACACAGTTCAGTGTTTGTGAATTTGCACCAAAATTAGCTACAACTTGGAACTGAGTGAACCATTTAATGTTTGTCATAGGTATAGAAAATCAGGGGCTGCTCTGTAGAATTATTGAAGCCATAAGATGCTTAGATGAGGTGTCACATCAAATAAACTTTATAGTCTCCCTTCAGTGACAGCTATAGAATAGTACACCCTGTGCTGATTCAAACAAAACTCTAAAAAACAAGATTAACGAGCTGTTCACACATACAGGCTCAAAAACCTTGTACAGCACTAGGCTGTTATTCATTGTGGATGGTACCTTGTGCTGCAGTCAGAAGATGCTCAGTGAGCTACAGAGATATAAAAGGTGCCCAGCGGCACTACAGGGGAAAGCTGAGAAGAGCTCAATGTTATGCAAATGTCCTTTGATGCAATGCAAGTGACAACAAGGTGAGAGCCAATTGCACTTGTTTCATTGTCTACAGAAACAGAGTTGTTCATACTAGTGGAATGACATACAAGACAGCAAGGCTAATCGGTTCTATTTTCAAATGATTATAAACTAATGAAAACATACTTCTGAATATCATATTCCATTTCTGCCATACTCTGCCAATAGATCCTCTAAATCTTACACCCCGGTCCTTCCAAAAAGGCCACAAACAAAGCTATGCTGTCTGCAAAAGCAGTCTGAGCATAAGATGTAAACTACATGATAAGCATAACACAGTGAAGCCACAGCTTCATGAGAGCCAAGAGACTGAATGCTACTTTGTCCACGTATGTGTCAATGCACTGAAGAGTCTACAGCCACGCTAACAGCACTCTGCGGCTGTACTTTTCTGGAGCGTAATGCTTATTTCACGCATGCTAACATGCTCACAATGACAATGCCGACATGGTGATGTCGATGTAAGATGTTCAGCAATATTTCAGTCTGGACCGAAATGGCGGCCAGACGCACAGGGCAGTGCTGTATACTATTTAGCTGTCTGCAGCTGACACTGTTTTTTTTTTTATTCTGAAGCCTGCACACCTTCTGAATCTACTCCCCTCTAAACACCACTGTAGTCCTCTCAGAGCTGAGGGTGATCTTGAACTAGCCTTGTGGGTGTGCATATGCGTGTCCATAAGAGTGCATATCTACTCAGCCAGGTCTGTTCGGTGAAGGGAGCCAAGGCTGGGGCTGACATGCAGGCTCTCACACAGCTGATAAGGTCCTCTCTAGCTGTGGTGCAGACTGTAGATTAAGCTCTTATAGAAAAGGGAGGAGAAATCTGGCTCATGAGGATGAGGAGGGAGAGGGGGATGTTAGTGATCAACCCCCATTACAGAGCCAACATTATTATCTCTGCAGTCCCAACACTGTACCCCCCCCCCAACCCTCTTTCCAGTCCTGCTGTCCCTGGAATAGCCTTGTCTATACCCTCCTTTAGGGGCCGCCCACAGAGGGCCAAACATTCTGGACATAGGCTCTGTTCAGGGTCCATATCCTACACACTGGCCTAAGCTGACCAGAGTGTTATATCAACAGGACATTTTAAGGTCCCATATCAATTACTTTTCATGTCTTTGCTTTGCAAATGAAGGCAGTTAAGATAATTAAATTAGTGAAAATTTTGTCAGAATTTACGAGCTCTGCTTTCACATGGGATTTATTATATGGAACTGTGGTGCAGACTTGCTACGCCATATCTGAAAATAAAGTCAATGTTAATTTGACATCCCAACTTTTTTGCAATTGGGGCAGTCTGAGGATTTAAACAATGAATGAATGAGCAGTTATTAATATTATTGTTTGGAAACCAACATCAACTTAGCAATGCCAATTCAATTTTGATTTAAAAAGTGCCTCAGGTTTGCTGTAATGAGTACCAAATTACTTCTTTCCAAGTCTCTTCTTTGGAAATTATAGACCTGTAAAATAAAACACTCTGATTATGTTTAGTTCAAAGAAGACCTAAACTCTCAACTCCCATATCTACGAACTATACATAAAATGTGTTTCACCCTCTTCATGGCACAGTGGCAGCTTTGACAAAACAACAAAGCACATGCTACGATATAAATGCAGCAGCCTGGTGTCATCTCATGTAGTTGATATATGTATGTGGCACCACACACGCATTCTCCAGTCACACAGTAAAGGCACCCAGGAGAGCTTGGTGTAGTGCTGTCGATGAACGGGTTGCGTTACCATGGATTCCCACCCACCCAGGGCCTGATTGCAGTGTTACAACAGCCATGTGTGTTTGTGTGTTGTGTGCCCATGTGACAGTTCATCTTCTGTCACAGCATGCAGTCACTGTCTCTACAGGGGCCTGATCTGGCCAGCGCTGAATGGAAGTGGCCCCTCTGCTGTCCAATGAGAGAAAGAATGTGCAAACCACCACAGTCGCTGACACTTTTGGTTGCAAGTAACTCTGTGCCAGGCTCCAATTAGGCACCCATGCGTCCTACGCTGAAACAATGGTACTGTTGGTGGGTACAGTATGTCCCAGGCATTCCCATACAGCGTAAACACATAGCTTAAATCAACAAGTTGGTCACCAGTAGTTTCCCTCATGTATTCATTGTAGGGGGACATGGAGACATGTGCAGGCTGCTGCGTTTTGACTGGGGTCACTTGAATGGTGGTTTCAATAACCACATTTTTCAGCCAGTACACACCTCTGCAGTTACCCAGGAGAAACTCGGCAGCCAGAGATACACACAGTGATAACAGCAGGGGCCTCACTCTGCGGCAAGTGCATTCCAGCACTCCATGCTCCCTCTCACCACATCCAGTGCAATGATGAGTGGGAAACCTGGAAGTAAAGGGGAGGTTGTGTCCCCCAGTGGCTGCCAGGACGCATGTCCCTCAACCACGGAAACCACCGTAATGACTTCTCACAATGTTGCAGGGACAATTCAAGGAACTGCAAGGGGGAAGTTCATCTGAGATTACGCTCCCCACACTGCTCTCAAGTCTTTGTGGAGTCAGTGGAGGTAAGTAGAGGGAGTGGCGTCGTGATCAGATAGCTTGATAAAACAACATCTGAAACTGTTCCAACTGATAAGGCCTCTACCTCAAAAAACATGCTCTCCAGGAGCTAAACCCTTTTTGCTAACAGCAGTCTATGAAAGCAGCTGCTCAAGACTTTAACATTTTAGGGGGCATTCAACCTCAAATGCATGCCAAGATCTTTTCCATTTCTTGTTTATCCTATATTCCCTCCCTCACCATGTTCCCTCAAATCCCTCCCATGTTTTTCAAACCCTCAGGCCACCTTTTTACATTCTTTCAGACTCAGACGGCGCATTAGGACCCAAGAGAAAGGCTGCAACAAAAACTCTGGCCATTGCCCCGCTGAACCACTGGACTTCCTGAGAGACGGCCAATTCATCTTGGACTTCTCGTCAGTTTTCCTAATGAATCAGAGCCCACGGTGTACTGCTTGCAAACATCCCAAAGGAAAGTCACTTCTGGGCAGGTTAATAAAACGCAACCTTAGTCCCTTTGCAGACTTCATTTGGACATGGTCGCATAAAACCTTGACACTTCAACGGTTGACATGAGCTAAAAAAGAAAGTGATGAACCTTGACATTGACCTGAGGCAACCTTTTGTTAAGTGGCAAGTTTCTTTCTATGCCCGTAATTACCCCATAAACTGTTCAATAAATGGAGAGTGCCATCAAAGAGAGGTCTATAAATTAAAAAAAAAAAAGCACAGCACAGCACATTCTAAACCACCAAATACAAATCAGATGATCCACAGTGCTGACATCTAGCTCCTTCAAATGAACCCCACAACACCCAGCAGTCCCATTTCATCAAATTCTCCTGAGGTGTTGATTTCCCCACCCAGTGCTTCTCTAACCACCGCATTTCATAACCACTCTGTTGCTCCACCGGAGCAGATCCACCAGTGAGAAACTCACTCATGGAAATAAACAAACTCTGCAGACCTCAAAGAGCGATGCCACTTTGAGAGGAAGGAGATGGCTGAGATAGAGAGAGAGGCACATTGAATTTGAAAGAGAAATGTAAGCTAGAAGAGAGGAGGCAGGGCTAGTGAGTGAAGTTCAAAACCACAGGGGCGTGAGGCGGTGATGGGCTCTCACTCCTTTCCTCCCATCCGTGCCCCCGTGGCAAAGGGTGGACGGGTAGGTGGGAGGGGAGGGGGAGGTAGTTAAAAGTCTATCCTCTCACCCTCGTGACCTCCCACGGCAATGAGTGAAAAAGCAGCTGTGGGCTGCGCACTCCCCGTTCCTCAAACACTGTCCCATGGGCCTGAAACACACATACACAAACACACTCAGGCACACTTATAGGATGTGAACCTGCGGATGCACTCGTAACATGAAGGTCTTTTCTCTTTCCTCTATCTCACAGATACATACATCCACTCAGGTTATGTAACTTTGAAAAAAAAAACTGTATATACATATTGGATGTGATTGACCTTCTTGGTTTCTCCGCTTCTTACCAACTTCAGTTTTGCCCCCATTTCAAGCAATGTGATTGGTGGACACAGGCATTATAAGCTGGAAACTGACTTAAGAAGAGTAAGAGTGACATCTCTTTTCACATATTTAACATGACATATCAACCACAGGGATCAATTCATTCTGCAGACTTCACCACATAACTGGCTGACTGGGGTTCCAGTGGAATGGGCGACCAAATTGATGGGCTGTCGACTTCTAAATAATTTTAACACATGCGAGCACAATTATGTCACTGTTTTAGATCATTTGCTTAAAACTTTAATCCAGATGTAACATTTGAGAAATTGCTGTTTGTGTTCTTTGTATTCTTCTTACCATTATTTAGTATAAAAAGTGAGATAATAGAGCCTTGAAAGCAACAAAAGGCAGTTAAAGCTTACAAAATGAACAAAAACACATATTAGAGAATACAGTAACAATAGGCTACTATTAGTTAAATAGTTAAAATGCAATGTAAAAATAAATATAAGGCTTTATACTTTTCCTTTAAATCAAGAAAATTTAACCTTTATTTCACTTCATTTATCTCCATTTACTACTTAGTTTTCTTGTCCTTTTGATCTTGGGGCAAGTTTGATCCTTTAGCTACTGTATCAATTAGTTTCTCCAAGAAACACTTCAGGTTTCCTCATGCTTAGACGTGCATCTGACTGCTTGAGCCATGAATGACTGTGCAGCTGGCTAGCTCGCCTGAAAACACAGCTACACACCCTGACAATCAGAATTTTCAACTAGCTACTGTACCTAGCTGAAGCTAATTTATTGATTGGTCAAATCATTGACAATTTATGGCCATTCTTCTGCGAAACTCTGTCCCTTGCAAACTTTTTTGGTCGATGGCACTCACTTCTCTGATCTTGCTCATTTATGATAGAAATGGTATCGAGTATAGAGTCAAAATTCAACAAGTTCTATTCATATTCGTTTGGGAGAAAATCCATTATTGTGGACTTTTATGGTCCAAGAGACTTTTCTGAACACATTGAGCTGGACTCAATGAGAGTGAGGGTATGAGGGGTGTGGCCTTTTCAAAACTGAATGTTTGGGCCTCAATTACAGCGCCACCATGTGGCTGATCGGGCTCTTATTTCATGGGAATAAGAATAAGAATAAAAACCCCTTTAGGCCTTGCACAGAAACTATATTAACTAGTGCAGGTTATGTTAATCATTCATAATCCTTACAAGCTAAGAACCACAAAATTAGCTATCTTTTGGTAATAATAAGTTTGGAGTAATGAAGAGACATGGACTTAAACAAGATAAATTTTAACATACATGGAGTACCAAGAGACATTATTCATAATTGTTGTGCAGCACAGAAAATGACAGTAGACTGTATGTCTTTGTTGTTGGCTAACTGAAATTGCTCAGTTTCCACAAAGATAATGGAAAATGATGTTATGGAGACAGAAGTACAGCACAGAATCGGTGAATGGCTGATTCATGTAGAAGCTTGTTACTGTTAGCTTGCACCTAAAATGCTCTAGCCACTGTATAAGAGTTCAAACAGCAACAGAACAGGATGAGAAGCTTCACTTGCTTACGTGTAGATTTATGATGAAGGCTAATTTCAGCTGGCTACAGTAGCTATAGGTGAAAAGGCTGGTGCTCAGTGTGTTTAGCTAGCAGTGTTTTCAGGTCAGTTAACTTTGCTCTAATATGACGTTACACGGCGGGAGCTCAAAAATTAAATGAGCGAGTCAGAGAAAGTTAGAGGAGTGAAAATAAGGTTTAATTTCTTCTATTAAGTAATTGGAGGTAAGGAAAGGAAACCAATTAAACATGTTCTCTTTCTTTACCATGTTTCTTCGTACGCTCCTTTTAACTATTTAACTGACAGTATTGATGTATTCAGTTATATTTTTGATGCGGCCCTTTCACAGCCTTTTTTCAGTTCTGAGTTGCCATAATAACCAAAGCAGTGTTTGCAATAAAACCATGTGTTATTCCATTCGTATGACAGCAATACAAAACAATATATCCATTGTGATTTTGTCTGAGGTGTGAACAGATGATGTTGTTTATCAGCGTTCATTATAACATCCATGTAGAAGAGAATGGCTGAATCAAATGAATCTGTGAGTCTACAGTCTAGCTCTTAAATGACTATCATTTGCATCAGTCACCACAGTATTGGCTTTAATTACAACAGAGTAGGTAAGTCCACAGTAAAGAACACACTCTCTGATCCTCGGTTCCAAACATATGCACACACAGGCCTCAGTGACACCCTCCAGTGTCCACGTTTGGAAGTATAGGCCGGTGCAGAAGCTGCTCCTCACCTTCTCAGTCAGGCCTCAGCCAAGCCCACCAGAAGGTGTTCACCAATAAATGAGTTAAAGTAATAGTAAGAGGATGGAGCTGATTTCCCAAGAGTCTTAGCTTGTCTTCAAGGATTCCAGCAAGCTCTTGAGCCTCAAGCTGGATGGCTCCAGTTTCCTTTTCTTGCGTCTTGTGACCCCTGCAACCTGGGTGGGTAGGAGGAGGGCAGCGAGTCCCCAAGGTACGGCAGGGTTGCCTTCGGTGCGACCTCTGGGTGTTTTGGTTTCACTCAGCTGGAGCAGCCAGGAGCTCTCCTGACACAAAGCTACGAAGCGGTCCAGCTGTGAGGCGTTGACGTTCTTGCTGATGTTCAGAGAGGTTTCAAAGGGGTTCTGGATGTGCAGCGGGGCTACCTCTGGCTTGTTCTGCTCTTTGCCCTGGAGAGAGGGAAGGGTACAACACTGGCAGATGAACACATTCTTGAGCAGCAGCCGTAAGCACATCCTGTATGTACAGTATATTGTGGTCCATGTATCTGGTTGGTCATGGTTTTAGTTCTGCTGCTGTATCTAGGGCACTTATAATGGACTGTAACACCTCTCCACATGCTAGCAGATGGGAGAGCGAGAGACATGGACATGGGTCCGGAAGACAATTTGAGTGATGTCATGAATAGTGCAAATAAATCAGAGAGGTGGACAAAAAAAACAACAGAAATGTGCTCGACTGATATGAAAACCTGCTACGCACACCTGCTAGGCATGCGTGAGCATCAGAAGCAGACATGATCTGTACGTCTGTCACGGCCATCAAATGAACCTTCAATATGTGGGTCAGAGAGAAGTCAAGAACCTTCACTCTGCATGCGATATTCTGCCTAAAGCCTGACAGTAAAGGGGCGGGAGGGACAGAAGATGGCAACATAAAGCCATCAGTCAGAGGAGAGGAGCGACCTGGAGAATTGTAGCACAGTAAAGCAGATTTATGGCTGTTGCTCCACCGGTGAAAGCCTGTAAGGCATGGGTCATGGCCACAGTCTACCTGCAGGCTTCTTCTGCTGTGTCAAATTTGATATTAGTCTCATATATTAGGCAGCAGCGTCTCTCATTCCGAGGGGGCATCAATTCATTAAACTCCCAGCATTAACAAAGTCCCTGCATCTCATGTGATGTGCCATCAAAACACCAACACCGAACACCTACTTCATCAGCTACAGGTCTAAGCAATGGGGAGTTAATAGCATATTATTTAATGTTACAAATATTTAGAGGTAAGCTAGAGAGGGAAAACACAGTATGACATGGGAACAGATTTTGGAGCCTTTAGGCTTAATCTTTCCTCTCCATTTCATTTAGAAAAACTCCACCATGGACTCTCTTTCAGTGCCTATAAAAAGTATCACACAGGCACAAACAGACAACAGCAGGCTGAATATGAGTCTGAATAGAATAAATATGCATTTGTTTACACTAAGCCTGATGGAGCTCCTAATTGGGATCCCAGCTCAAGGGTGCCGGGCCCCGTGGGGCCGGCATCAATCACATATGACAAGGACAGCTGTCATCTGTGTGTGTGTGTGTGGGAAGACGCCATCCACCAAACATTGCCTTTATTACCAACAGATTTCTCTGCTGGAGCTCGGCTATGGAGAGGGGAGGAAGGGTTGAAAGGAGTCTGAGCAGGGTTTCCTTTAGTGCTGAAGCTCTTTTTCTTTATGTTCTGGTTTCTTCATGCTGCCACTGTTTGATTTTTAAGATAAGTAGCAGGGTTGGATGGACCATTTTGTGAGTATTACAAACATTTTTTTTTTTGATCAGGATCCTGCAAATTAATTGTATGAAAGAATGGACAGTGCTCTCTGGTGGAAAAACGAAATAACACTGACACCGTTTCAAAATTATATCAAACAAATCTTTGGCAGTTCCGTACTGACATTTCTTGGTCCAGCTTTATTTGTGAGGATAGTTTCAAACAGCAACAGCATGCAGCGCCCTGCTGCCATGTTGGCAGGAAAGAGACGAAAGCCCTTTGTGGACATGGAGCACTGCTGGCTTCATCAGTCTGTCGAAGTGATGGCTTTTTGTCATTCAGACAGAGGTGACTTCTGCAATCATGTTCCTTATGAATTCAGTCAGACATTAGTGGAAAGAGCCACAGTGCTCGTGTGATATTTGACACCTGGTGCACAGAAGGAAGTGGTGTGGTAATTTGAAAAGTTGTGGTATAGAGTCAGAAGAGTGTTTCTGTCCTCCCGCAGCCTGCGTCAGTGACGGATGTTTGACTTATTTTTTTCCCCTCATCGTGAAGGGAACATCTTTTTATGAGCTCAATCTCCTCAGCAACTTCAAATCAGCTGTGTTTCCTGTTTTGTTAAACATTTTTGAGTGAATAAGAGATTAGAATTAAGTGATAAATGTATGACAGTATTTTTAATCAGGCACACACAGCATGTGTTTAATTTCTCTCTGTGCATGTCTAACTATCTAACCCCGTGCTGCTTCAGTCTTTGTTCTAATTTGATGGCAATCAGTTCAGACTTCCTTTGGGACTGTTAAGTGTTTTGGGTGTTTATGTGGACATGAGATGGTCATGTTAAATTGCTGTCGCATTTAAGGTGCACGTCTGAAAGGGGGGCTTAAATGTGGGAGTCTATTTCAGCTGGAACTTAAACCTGACTGACTTGTTTTGGCCATAGAGACACGTTTTGAACACTACATTGACACAACTCCAACAGTTCCAGAGAAACACTACCATTCATTTGGAATCATGTCAAAAGATGAATGTAACTGCAGCGTGCACTCTCTTTTAGCTCTGTTTTTGGTCTCTACCAAACCCCCAAGGTAAATATCTAACTCTTTAGTCGCTTAATCCTCCACTATGTTCACCAGCTGGTCTATAAACCGCTGTCTGTCTGCAGTTTGGTGCTCAAACCAAATCCATGAGAGCAGCGAGAGTGAACCAAAACAGTAAGGCTGCGGCCAGAGAGCTAAACAATGAGCTGAAACTCATGATGAAAGCTCTGTGCAGATGAAGGGAGCTGCAGATTCAGCTGCTAATTCTCTCTGGTCATCACTATGGTCAACCACTTTCACATGTCACATTGATTTTACATTGCCATTTGGTACACTGTCATAATAATTAAGCTTTAAGATTAGCTAGATAATGAAAAGATGATGTAACTTATCATCACTGGGCTACTCCTTTGTTTACATGGGACTTGATGGCTACGAATACCGATACATACCTTTCTGATATTTATGGACATCTTGCTGAATGCAAAGGAGGCGTAGAACTCAAAAAACTCACACAGCAGTTGCTCTGACAGAAAGCAAGAAAAGTCGAGTTAGCGGCCACAGAAACACTGGCATCAATCAAGCTGAATTGTAGCCCTGCAGCCCTGCTTCTACGCTCTCGTGCTCACCGAGCGTTTCTGTGTTGCTCTGGAGCTGGATCTTGCTGAAGTCGCTGACAAACGTGCAGTCGTTCCCCTCAATCACGCTCTTGTCTGCGGGACCTTGTGGGACGAGAGCGAGGGTACAAGGTAAACGGGCCTATGGCGGCCACAAACAAGACACAGATAGATGGCATCAGTGCATTTATGGAGAGGGGACAGGAAGTGTATGCGTACATGTGGGTGTACATGTGTGTATGAAGCTGGTCGAAGTAAAGAGCGTGGATCATGAGCCATGCCTGGATGGTTTACTTCTCCTGCAATGTCCTTGTTACCGCTCTCCTTCACCACAATGAGGCCGGTGGTGGCGGTGGTGTGTGTGTCTGTGTGTCTGTGTTTTACCCCACTGTTTAAATAGTTGCCTGTATGCTCACGTGTGTGTCTGGAGGAGGCGGGGTCATCGACCTTCCCAGAGTGATGGGCCTTTTATTGTCCTGTAAGCACTCTGTGAGATAGAGTCTCTGCTAAACGGGGCAGAGGAAGGGGGGTGGGGGGGTGAGGGGGGCGGGGGGGGGGGGGGGGGGGGGGCTGGATTGCTTTTGGAAGGCAATTATCAGGCGGCCAAGGTGACAGAGAGAGAGTGTGTAGACACAGATGGAGGAGCTGCAGTGGACGTGCAGGCAGACTAGTGTGCTCGTGGTTCATATTATCACAGGACACGCTCATTAGAGAAGTACGTAAGAAGGTAAGTTCTGCTCTAATGTCATCAACAGAGCCAAAATGGAAACCGCTGCACACTCCAGACTGGTGATGAAGGACATGCTTGGTACGTTAGGTTGGTGCCAAGGCAGCTCGGTCATATCTGACATTGAAATGCTGCTGTTGGTTACAGTTATATTTATAAAGGCATGGACGGGTCAAAGAAGCATCGAGAAAGCCCTGTGCAGTCAGCCTGCACGCCAAGAAAGGAACGACGGGATATTTTTTGATTCACCGAAGTACGTTTGAAATAATTTGTCATAAATGAAAACGATTTGTTGATTAACCTGTTATCAGCGACTAATGTGTTCACTGATTGATCATTTAAGTTATTTTACAAGCAAAAATATTCAACATTCCTTAGCAGATTTGGGTTGTTGGTTAAACAAAAAAGCTTCTTGGAAATGTGACTTTGAGCTCTAGGAAAATGTGATGGGCTATTTTAGACAATTATTATCAAATTAATCAATCAATAAAATTAATAACACGGTAGAAAATCTACAAATCTGCGTCATTTTGAAGTTTAGTATTGTCATATCCTCCACCCTAATGCCTGTTTTCATTCTTGGCTACGGGAAGAGTGTGGTCAGTAAATGTCACTATGGTGGTAATGGAGTTAGAGGAGTGGGGGCGCGCTGCCTGGTGCTGAGGGAGGATGCAATGCATGTGTTGCTATGTGACACTGAGACCTTGTCAAGCCAGACCTTCACAACTTTTAAGGATGTAGAAAAGCAATAAAATGGCTGATCAGACAATACAACAAAGGTACTCTCGGGTGAGTGGCAGGTGAGGCTGTGTGGTACCTGCAAGGTCCTTTAGGTGGTCCAGCGTGGGGATAATGGGGGGGCTCCTCCTCTGCAGGAAGAAGAGCACCATGACAGTGAGGGAGAAGTTGGTGATCCAGGCTCCGGGGATGCTGCTGGTGATGCCGTGAACTCGGGCCCAGCAGCGCACGGTGAACACCAGGAAACGCACCCGAGGGTCCAGCTCTCCATACAGGTAGAGCAGCTCTGTGCTCTTGATCGCCACCCTGTGGTGAACATGGAGAGCTACTACTACGTTTTGACAGTGCTTCATTGTGGCTGTTCGTGTCAGTGGTGAGAATGTGGAGACTTCCAGTACGAGTCCAGGCCGTTCACTTCACTGGGTGACTTGAAATATTTCATATCTTCTGCATTTTTAGCTTGCTCTGCCATCCCAAATGACTCTCAATGAATGACTGGATAAAAATTCAGTGTCCATGTTGCCACCCATTATGATGAAAATATCAAAAAAGGCAGTTAAGTGCAGAAAAAAAGTAATATCTCACACATTGTACAGCTCTCACAAACATCCTCTGATGTCAGTAACATATATGATATGATTCAAGCTACGTTACAATGTTCATTTTGATATTTGGTATGTCCACTGTAAGCCTGCCATATGTGGAGTGTGTATTAAACTCTGTCCCTACAGAGGTGTGAGTTTTTTTTTAAATAAAATAAATAAAAAGAACTAAGAATATGCAAATATCAGGGTAATTCGATTATGAACATTCATTTGACCCCAACACCTCACAGCCTCCTGAGTTCAGAAAGACAAATTCTGTATCATGCTGAATGTGAAGGGTCAGTTCAGTGAAAACCACAGCAAAGCCACCACTAGAGAGCAGCCTTCACCTTGTCACAGCGAAGCCTCAGTCACACTCAGCTGCTGTTAGATTTCGTTTTCTTTGACAGACACGTGCACTCGCACACACGTGCACACACACATAGCAGGAAGGGGCTGTGCTTGAAAGATCTCAGAGCACAACTCGAGAGAAGTCCCCCTCATATCCACCCACAGTCAGTAGTTCAACTCCATTTCCTTAGAAACAGTACTGTGGTTTTCTGTACGTTAGCAGGTCTGATAAACCATCAGCAGAGACCACAATAACAGGGGAAAAAGTGAAACACAAACAAGCCCCCTCTTTGGCCCTCATGTTCAGTTTCACCGTGGCTGCATGCGACTGAATGATCGCAGCACTTCCTGCCAGAGTGTGGTTTCTGTTTGGGGCTTTTGCAACAACAATGTGGCCAAACGATATTCAGGACAACATAAAACTAACAGTTTCTGTGAAGCAAGAGGCCTATGAGCAACTCTGATTGACATTTCGAGACATGACCCTCTGATTATACGATACTGACCCAGTTTATAATAAACCACTGGAACACTAGAGCTGTGACGAATAACTGTCCACACTGTTCATGTATGGGAAGCAGGCCGTGTGGTGAATACCTGTTGTTGGCTGTAAGGTCGCACTGAAAACCCGAGGGCTGGTGGGCAAAACGGAGCAGCGGGCATCGTGCATTGAGAATCTTCTGCACCCCAACACACCCAGGCGCAAACTGGTCCACACACTCCCCGATGACGGACAGGATGCTCTGGGTGACGGCCCGCTCTGAGTTGGCCCTCTTCAGCTGGTACTCCAGGGACATACCTCCTTTTGGCTGCGCACACAGAGTTTCGAGATTGTCAATGATCCTGAATCTCCCTCTATTTGTTACTTAATCCACTATGTTTACTTATTTAGGTTTCCAAATTCTCTATGCACTATTTATGCACCATATGTGCCCTTCAAAGTTCCCATTGTGTTCTGGTCTGACCTACAGTCCAAAAACCAATGGCACTGAATTTCCAACAACATATATCACAGAAAAGCCAAAGATCCTTGAACCGATGTTTGGCTTTTTTTTTTTTAATGAATAAATTATCAAAACAGTTGCAGATTAACAGACTAAATGGTACATGACTGCATTTTATAGTGCTTTATTCGCATGAGCATTCACACACTAATGACAGTGAGGTAGCATGCAGGGTGCTGACCTGACCATCGGGACAAACTCTGGCTTCAGTGCCTTGCCCAAGAACACTGAGCACTGTAGATTAGGATACAATGTAATCACAATTCCTGACAATCTCCTGCATTTTGATTGACTGCATCATTGCAGTAAATATTACCACCCTGTTTAAAATTCATATGCAGTATTAAGACATTCATTAAATGGTTTATAACACACTATAATGTATTTGTATGCAGCTATATGAACATTTTAAATATTCATTAATATACAGTATTTGGAACTTATACTATATAACTTATAGATTATATCTATATCTAACTCCTCTGAAGAGATATTTTATATTACAACTGTGCTATCGGTGCCCACAGGAGGAGTTACAGTCCACAAATATATTAATTAACACTTATATCGTCTTAACTAAAAGCTATCTGTCTGGAAATATGAATGTAACCATCCCCAGTCAGCTGATGGCTTTGATTTTCATGAATCAATCACATTTGATCTAAAGACACCGACTAAAGGATGACACCAAACTCCCATTATTACCGGTGTTCCTTTTCTCCCACTGATGCCATCCAGGTCCAGGATCATGTCCAGGTCACAGCCCAACTTTCCAAAGCCATTCACCGATGAGCCAAATGGCTTGATGGTGCATTCTGGGAAATAAGCAGCAGCAATGTCCTTGAGCAGAGAGCAGACGAGGAAACGCAGTCGGATGTTCTCCTCTGTTAGCTGATAGGCTTCAGTCAGGGAGGTTACCTGTCGGTCTATCTGAGGGGGAAAGAGGAGGCAGGCCATGTTAGCACAGTCCCTGAGGAATCCATCTGTATCAGACTTTCATACATGAACTCGTCTTCAAAGCTGAATCTCAGCCAGCACTTCTATTTAAACTGAATATCTGGGTGTGATAACCGAACCACTTACACTTTCCTCTGTGGACAGCCTCTGTATGAGCTGGTTGATGGGAATAGTGATTTGTGGCTTGCACAATTTCTGATTTGGTGAGTTCAATGAGGCTGATTTCCTCAATGACAGCAGTCTCGATTTAAAAGGCACCATGGCTTCATTGCTGACGACGGGGATGGCTGCCTCTTCTAGTAATGATGCAACACTTTCCCGGTTGGCAAATTCCACGACAGCATGTGTGCCCTGGAGAATAACACCCATACACAAAATTTCATCATCCAGCTGAATCCTTACATGACAGTGAAGTATGTTGTATATGCATCTTATAATATGTATTTATCAGAGGAGCATGGTAATTCACGTACATAGCTTTCATAAAAGAAGTATTTATTGATATTTCCATGTGTTGATAAATACTTGAGGAGCCGTTTCTCAGAGGCGCAGCTGATGAGGACAGATCTCTCTGCCTGTTCTTGTCTCTCTGCCTGGACAGCACACAAAGATCTGCGGCCATCTTTTTCATCTGACGACAGAGAAGCAGAACATTAGGCAACAATACCGTTTTACTTTGTGGTCGATGTGTATTGTCATTGTCAGTGTGCAGTTAGCATAAAGTGGTAGTCAAACTTTGAAGCATTAGCTGGTGAAGACTTCAGCACTATTTGTAACAAGTGTGATCTTCCACAGCCCAAGAACTGAACTCCAAACTTCATATAAAAAAGTTACAATTTTACAGTATGGAACACTGTTTAGCAAGTACATGCATGCCAAAAATCACAGCACGATAGCATTAACTCTTGGAAGCAACTCTTCATTTCAGGACCACACCTATTAAAATGAAAATATATCTGAAAGGATAAATAGAACCCCTTTTGGAGATTTTACTAAGCTCGGACTCCCTGGTGAACAACAAAATGCCGAATTTCACCGAGACCTTAATGATTTCTTACGTTTTTAATTGTTTTTAAAGCAGTTAAGCATTTTAAATCATAGCTAAGGCTATTCCAAAAATCAGGATTTCTGAATGAAGTTTGGAATGACAATCACAGCTAGTATCAGGGCTAATAAGCAGGTTAACTTGGTTTGTTTGACATCTTGATAGACTAACCAGCTTCGTCTTTCCGATGTGTTTCGCCTTGCGCAGCGACAACGTTTGTTCCAATATTTCTGTGAAGAAATGTCTCGACCCTCTGTAGGCACTTTCCTAGGCTGCCCCTTCCCCTCATATGTAACCTGCACACGGCAATGGAGGACGCCATTACTGCTCAGAAAGAAGCAGAAACGCGCATGCGCATAGTCACTACTACGGCAACTGGCAGGTACCGAACTGTACGCGTTGAGGTGACAAATTATGGGTGATAAATGCATGGATGAGTTTTATAAGGCTACATCTACTGTGTCCTTGCCATGACAGTCCACATATAACTTAAAATTGAATCTGTTTGACTTACTGTATTAGGTCTTATTATTTCTAATGAACATTACCGTGCCTCATGTTTTTTTTCTATTGACTTATATCAAGAGTTTTACAACAGGCAGCGAAAAGCATTTTCCCACAGGAAAACACCCAGTGATTCTGCGGAAGGCAACATCCTGTGTTTCAGCGATGAATCCACATGAAATTTGTTTTTCATCTTGAGAAAACAGAAGAAAGGGAAAACGAAACCTACAGACAGTGCTGGCACCTGACATTAAAGCGTGCACCACCCACGCGCTGATCGACCGCACTTCCTCTGTTTACTTCCTTCTAAACAGCCCAACCCGACCCTAGGACTGCCAGACAGACAGTCCGCGTCTGGACGCTGCAGACACGTAATGGAGAGACGACAGCTCTGATAATCTTCTGACTCGAAGATTACGGCAAGTACGGCATTTTTTAAATAACTATATCTTGTCTGATAATAATTAACTGAATAATCTTCTGAAATCAAAACTAGCAGCTAAATATTTTGTGACTGACTTCTGAATTTGCGCAGTGTCTTATTTGTCCAGGGAAATAACGCCGTCTCTAAAAAAAGAAAAAGATAATCAGGTGTGCATGATGATGTGTATGAATATATGTGTATGAGCTGGATTTCTATTCGCAGCCCATGGCTATTAATGAGCTTTTGTAATTCTTTAGTAGATGATCAACAGTTGGTGTTTTTTACGTGCAAAACAGGGTCCAAGCTTTCTTAGGGGCTTCCCGGCTAAATTGTGAAACTCCCTTCATTTGTTCAGAAAACAGCCTTTTAAGCCCCTCCCTCATGTGTGTCCATTTAGCTGAATCAAAGCTCCAGTGCCTCGGTGCAGTGTCAGTGTATATCCAGCGCTCCAGATGAACTTTTAGTCATTCACTAGCTGATCACTGACAGGATCTCGTCTGAACTGAAGAGAAAAATGCCCATAAACTGACATCTTGATGTTTCATTTTAGAGCAAGAAAAACAAGTCAAGCATCAAGATGGATTACAAATATGATAATGGAGTAGAACTGCTGCTGGCTCACATGAATATAGAAGACATCATCAACGCTGCCGAGACTCTGTATCAGCTTGAACAAGTGGAGGAGGAGGAGGAAGCGGGCTTGTCATTCGAAGAGGAAGGGCTCTCCCAGGAGGAGATGGATGAGAACGAGGAGGCAGGGGACACTGAGGACTCCAGGAGTCACCAGAAGGACTGTGTTGATGGGGTTGGAGGTGTTCGGTATGGGACAGTGACAGACCTCCTGGCCTTTGTCAACCTGCTCTCCAGCATGCAGGCAGCAGCGCTGGAACACCTGCCTGAGGAGATGGGAGTCCTGCTGAACAAGGTGAGAAGTGTCTCCACCACAAGACCGAACGTCTGTGTGCATGAAGATGAGCCTTAAATTTACAGTTCACATTTGGTTATGATCAGCCTAGAAAAACATATTATGATTGGAAGTGTTTTCTTATTTTATGTATTTATGTATTTTACTGATCTTGGTTTGCAGACATTCATGGTTGCAAAAAAGGGCCGCTACAAGATCAACATGGATGTGCTCCTGTTTCCATGGAAATTGACCTACAAGAATCCTGGCCCTGGCCTCGTGCCTAAAGGCTCATTTGGGAAAGTCCACTTGGCTCAAGACACCACCTCTAGGAAGAGAATGGCTTGCAAACTGGTGAGTCTGCTCAGCAATGACTGGAATCCAGTCTGTGCTGACTTCTCGAAACTCCTGTCCTCGGTGCCAAATACTTCACCTGCCAAGTACTATTTGTTCACACTCCGACTACTCCTGTGTTTGTAGTTATACAATGAGTGTTAATATCAACATTTGCCTTGTTTGACCTTGACATGAAAGGGAACAGGAACAGTTCTCTTAAAAGAAGAACCAGGTCAAACTTACAAAACAGGCCAAGATTAATGCAAGAATGGAAATGTAACTTCCCACAGAAACTTAAACTTAAACAAGCCAATCAATATATTGGCATGTTGTGATTTTAGGTGCCTACCTGCATGCTCCTAAGACCACAAGTTATCATTTTTACATTTCTTTTTTTGGACAGAGCCAAACTATCAATTTCCCCCTGCTCCCAGTCTTTAGACCAAGGTAAAATAAGATAAGCCTAGTGTCTCCTGACTTTATTGATACCACTCTCATGTCTTTATGGTAAATATGAAGCAAAATCTAGCAGCTGCTTGGCTGAGCTTAGCTTAAAGGCTGGAAAGAAGGAGAAACAGCTAGCTTGCCTCTGTTGAAAGGGAACAAAATCCACCGACCGGCACCTCTAAAGCTTATTAATTTTATTCTATTGTATCCATTTAATTCATACAAACACCAAACTGGAAAAACTGGAATATCCAATAGTTGGCAAGCAAACTCACAGTAACTCCAAGACCCCAGGAAGTTAATATGTGTGGCCAAAAAATTGCCCAGCACGTTTGTTTTTTGTAAAGATGAAACAAATAAATTATAGCATGTTAGCTAGCTTTCTAGGTGCTGATGTGTGTGTGTGTGGGTGGGGTGGGGGGGGTGTTGTTTTGTCTTTTTACCTTCAGATGCTAGCCTGGCTGTGTCCTCACAAGCCAATGCCATTGTTCATTAGTTTGACGATGCATTTATTTACGTCTCATCATCCTCTCATAGATCCCCATGGAGAACTTTAAAGCAGCCGATGTGGAATTCCAAGCCCGGTACCACCATGAGAACATTGCTGAGCTCTACGGTGCTCTGCTTTATGACCAGAACGTCCATCTGTTCATGGAAGCCGGAGAGGGCGGCTCCGTCCTGGAGAAACTGGACAGCTGTGGGCCCATGAGGGAGTTCGAGATCATTTGGGTGACCAAGCAAGTCCTGCGGGGCCTGGAGTACCTGCACTCACACAACGTCATCCACCATGACATCAAACGTAAGAGCAAAAGAAAAAAATTCTGTACGTGTTGGTGTGTTGCGCTGCATTGCATGAAGCTAGTACAAATGGGTCAGGAAGTGATGCAATGTCAGTTTTTACTGTCTTTACATCAGAGTCGAGCCACAGACGGATACTGCTCATGGGGATAATTCTAGGAAGAGTCTTATGTGCTGAGCAGGAAAGAGGTGAATCAGCTCAGACAGCCACAATCTTATCTGATAAGCCTTGGTTTGACAAGCATGTTTTGAGGAGGTGTTCAAAGGTAGTCAGGTCCCACTGACAAAAAATGAGGTAGCTAATGACTTGGATTACAAGAAGACATGCTAGTTACAGTGGGTGGGGCTCAGCTGCGGTTTGATGTGAGGTAGCTGCTTGTTGGTTGGACCACAGTGGCGCTGCTGGGATCAAAGCATTCTGCAGAGCCGTCTGTCAGCCTCATGGCCTAAAGGCTGTTTGGTGCCTGGAAATTCCAGCCTTCTTCTCATGCGATCTTGGGGTTAAATGTAGGGTCCAGAGAGGCAAGTGACTTACGACAATGGCCAGCCTGGCCCTCTGACACGTTGCTGTGGTTCACAGTGTTTCCTGCCTGCAATCAAAATATGTAATTAAACCTCTGTGTGGTTTTTAAATGCAATGATGAGACTTTTCATGAAAGGCTTGCCCTCAAATTATCTGTCGAATTCCTTTGCTAAAAGCTCGAGACATGCTTGACTTCTTCTTGGGAGGCTTCAAAGGCCTTTTCCCAGTTGAAATCAATGCAAAGTCAGTTTAGCATCTTTGAAAAAGTCACTAAATATTATGTCAAATGCCAGCCTCCACAGCGAAGCATCAACACCGAAAGCGCTGCACACTGCAACATCTGTGAATTCTAACTGTTACTTTCTGTTTTCTTTAGCCAGTAACATTGTCCTGATGTCAAACAAGGCAGTGCTGGTGGACTTTGGCCTGACAGTGCAGATGACAGAGGACATGTACATTCCCAGAGACCTGAGAGGAACAGAGGTAAGAAAACAAGCTGGAGATCTGAAAGTGTTTTACAGGCTGTAACTGCAAGCCTGTAATGAATGCATAAACCCGACATGTCTTCTTTATCTTCTGTTTGTGATTATTTAGTCCCATCAATACTTGTTTTTTTTTTCTCTGATCTTGAGTGTGTTTTTACTAGAGAAGGCAGCATTCTTCTTGACTCATGACTCAGGCTAGACTTCCCCAGGCATTGAAAGAAATGAGTTTTACTCTTGTCAGCACTTGTCTCTGTTGTCTTCAAAATGATTAGAGAAAGTCAGTGATTGGCAAGTGTTACTGCAGAGCAGTCTGTGCCTTCATCGACCTCACTGATCTTAATAATAGTCTACTTATGCTTAGGGTTCTAAGTGCGGATGTAATCAGCACTTGGGAAATTTTTGATTAATCCGGCAGATTTATCTCAAGCCTTTTCTCCCATCATGTGTCTGCCTAGCTTTCCCAAGTTTTGATCTGTTTATGTGTCGGTGTAGGCCTTAGAGCATGCACCCTGGGCCTCTCATGGCTCGGCTTGTGGAAAGTCCCAGGGCAGACACCCAGCAGTAATAAGAGTGACAGTGTAGCAAATACACTGGGCTGCTCAGGCTTACATTAACATGGGAGAGCAGCGTGGAATTTCCAGCAGAGAAAGAGATGAGCTGTGGTAGTGTGTTTACTTTTCACACTGCAAAGGACAACCCACTTCTGCACTGCTCTTACCTTGACACACACAGTGTAGGTCTAAAGGTTAGCTTGTTTGTTGAAACAGAAAAACCTGTTTACTGTAAGAGGTTGCTTCCTATTTGCTGTTGAGCACTGATATATTACTTTTAATGGGAAACTAAAAAAGGAGGAACCACTCTCACACTTTGTCCTGCCATTATCCTCTGCAGCCCCATTTTACCTACGATTTCACATTATGTCACTCTTCTTTCATTTAGATGTATATGAGTCCAGAGCTGGTTCTGTGTCGAGGACATAATACGAAGGTAGACATTTACAGCCTGGGCACCACCATCATTCACATGCAGACTGGTAGCCCCCCATGGGTCCGCAGATACCCACGCACTGCCTACCCATCTTACCTCTACATTGTAAGTACTGTACATTTTTTATGAACTGTGGTAGTGTCAATGTGTTGGTCGGAGTTGGTCCACCACTTTGGTCCAGATTGACATAAGTCTTACTAAATGACTGACTGCAAAGACACAGAAATTATGAAACTGCTATTGGACAGATTGCCATGAAAGTTCCTGCAGACAGTCATTGTCCTCTGAGGACAAATCTTTAAGACTTTGTTTATCCCCTGACTTTTCCACCAGCACTACCCACAGGTTGATTTCTGTGGTTCTGAGAAAAATGTCATGCCATTTTGTCAGTTTGGTTTGTGAGCAAATACCTTCAAAGCTAATGAAATTCCCACCACCTACCTTTAACTGTTCTCTGTTTTTAGAGCTACTTTGTACTACAGCAAATGTTAAAGCACCTATAATCAATATGTTCATATAAAGAATGCATCACATGACCACATATGTAGAAGGATTAGTTATCATTTTCATCCCGTAGGAAGGTGTTTTCATTAAAAAGAAAACTCTAAAAACCTAATGTACACTACCTGACCAATGACAGACAAAGTTAGCAGCTAGCTAGCGAACATTGTGGAGACTTTTGCTGCTAAATAGCCATATTTCCCCCAGGAGTTGGTGGAGACCTAAAAAACATATGATATGAAAAAAAATATGATCTGATATGTATCTGCTGGATATGTAAATCGGCTAACTATTCACTAACAAGTATGCTAACAAGAGAGTTAGCTTGTTTCCACTGCCACTCAAACTGAAGGACTGGATTAAATGATAACACACAAAGAATAGAAAATCTATTCATTTCTTATCTAATAACTAGAAGTATATAAGGACGCACTATTAAAACCAGGTACTGTAGTTTGAAGTAAAAAGCAGTACATCTTTGAAGACTTATTCAAGAGAAGAGGTGCATGACTTTCTGAATTTCTGTTTGCAGCAAAGCGCTTGACTTTTTTTTTCTGACACCACCATCTGGCCAGTTGTTACACTTACTTCACCACAACGGCTAAATCCAAATCCATCTCACAGTTCAGTCGTTTTTGCTTTCAGCATTACACCCACACAGCGCCACTTGCATATGTCACTGTCATGCTGTGAGATAGATAGTATCTTGTGTCTTGAAAAAGTGACACACGTTTCCATGACCTTGTTCAGATCCTCCACCGCCACGATTATTATGACGTAAAAAAAAACACTTAAGTGACTGACTGCAGCGTGTGCCCTATGGCCCAATTAGTCAATCTCTACTTCTGTCTTTTTTAATTTTCCATGACATGGGTTCTCTGCTTTCAAGAAGTCCTGTTTCTGTTTTTGAAATGATTATCAGCTCTTTTGATTGAGACAATTACTCACTTCCTCGTGAAACTGCTGTTGTGGAGAAGTAATGTTGCTTGGTTAAGTCACTTCAGCCGGCTATCTTTGGAAGTCTTCTTTGTTCCTTTTTTAACACAGTCAAACTTGTTTTACAAGCTCCTGCTCACAATGATACTCAAGTGAAGTCACGTCAGAGTTTATTATCGTCCAATATCGCAAAGTTTGTCTCAGAGGGCTGGACACAAGATAAAAACAACAACGAGAATAGCAACAAAAGCAATAGAAACAAAGAAAACTGGGTCACAGCTGCTGGGGAAGTGCTACGTGGCCTGTTCTCTCTTTTTTTGGAAGCCTTGACTGTCTGTAACTCTTCTTTTTCTCTCATGCTGCAGTTTTCCAATTTTGCCTTATCTCTCTTCCAAAAGATCCACAAGCAGGCCCCGCCTCTGGAGGACATCGCAGAGGACTGCAGCCTGGCCATGCGCTCCTTCCTGGAGCGAGCCCTTGAGAGGAACCCTGCTCTACGGAGCTCGGCGTCCGAGCTGCTGAAGGACGAGGCCATCAACCCTCCCAGGGAGGATCAGCCACGCTGCTGGAGCCTTGACTCGGCCCTGGAGGAGGTCACGCACACCATGTTACGGCAGCAGAGCCAGCACCATGACACCACACAGGGTAAGGATTTAGATGTTGACTTCTGTTTGGTTCCAGTAATAAATAAGATTCTTTCCCTCTTTAAACATGTCCTCCTGTGTCTTCTCTGCAGAATCTTCTCTGTACTCTGAGGACTCTGGCCACATGAGGCGGAAGGGCTCCTTGTACATTGACCTGGGAGCCTTATCAGGATACTGTAAACTGGTGACAGGCCCCCCTACTTCAGAATATGGCTAGCACTGGACCACAGCTCACCAATTATGTGGCTGAGCTTAAGTTGAAGTCAACTCATGATTTACTTTTTAGGTCTCAAAGTATAGCTCACTCTTTGTTGTTGAAGGACCAATGACTAGTAGTTTGAACAAGTGGACAGCTGCAGGCAACATGGCTCATTGATGAACTGCAACTGTTTGCAAGACTCAAGTTAACACTGCGGGACAGTGGATGGAATGAGCATGAACTGTTAGCAATTGGTATCATTTCCCAGAGCCCTCTATGGGGTTCTTGTACATGAAATATTTCCGTGTGGTAGTTAACCCAGTAATCAAATGTATTCTTTTTTCTCTCATGAAACTATGTCTAATTGTCCTTAAAAATAAGTTATTTTGTCAATAAAATGATGTAAGTTATCCGTTAAAGTATGTGTGCACCATGCAAACATGGATGATATGTAGTTCTCTATGGACTTCCTCCTGTTAATTCCTGTGGAATAGTAATAGCATCATAATGCAATGCAAATGAACGCTTCTGTGAAATGCATGTGATATCTGATTTCTGTTTTGTACATCCTGAGAGATGAGGCTTGCTGTGCCTTTGACTTAAAAATGATTCTTTTACTTCTGTTTTCTTTAGTATTGAGCATAGAAACTGCCCAGAGGTTGAAAATGTGTCAGTCATTATGCAATAACTGCAATAAAATGAAAGTCCCACACTGTTTTGTGATTTTTCACGATTACTTAAAGTAGTCATGAGTTTAATCAGAGTATTCATTTTGGATTTCCCACACAACTAAGAGACCGCTGTGAATTTCACAGAGAATTTTAAATCCTCTCATAATTTCCAACTGTAAAACTGTGTGCAAAGATTTGATAGAAATGACAAACTGACAATCTTGATGACTGATTAGCTTTAATGGAAAGGACAGAAGGAGTTTCGTTCATTAGTAAGGGTGTATGGTTCAAAGGAACGGGTGGGGGAACACTTAACTTCCGCTCTCTCTCTGAGCTTTATTATTTAAGAAAATAAAGACATCAGACCCAGCTGACTGCAAAGTGCAGCCTCTGTACTTACTGAACCGATGTATGGGACAGTGGGCATCTCATCAGACTATTTTAGAACAAGAGTCTACAGCCATGCTGTCTGCTCTGTCATTTTTTAACATGTAATGTTCACCATGTTTGCCATCTTTGTTTAGTGTGTTAGCATGCTAACATTTGCTAATTACCTCTGAACAAAAAGTTCAGCTAACACTGATGGGGATGTCATTAATTTTGCAAGTATTTGGTCATAAACTAAAATACTGGACAAATTGGCAATGCATCCAACACATGCAGAGACATTGCAGTCAAAACCACAAATGTAAACCTCATGAATGACCATACTAAATTTCACCGTAATGTCTGTGAAGATTGTTGGGAAGTAACTAAGTACATTGCCTCAAATATTGTACTAAGGTACAGTTGTGAAACTTGTACTAACCGTAACGCTTGTACTTGCCCAACACGTTATAATAGTCAGTATAAATCAGTATAAATAATCCTATAATAGATAACACTAGGAAAGCATAATGCAAGATAAGTTTTTTAACTTGTTTTTAAGTACATTTTTACAATCTAGTATTTTTACATTGTTGTATGTTGTACTATTGTTTGTTTAGTTGCTACAGGACTTTGATGGTGATAAATAATGAGTACGAATTACCCTGCATGAACCAGAACTATACAACTGATAACGTCCCTGCTTCACATTCTACAGTGCTAGCAGGAAAGACCAATGAAAAAAACCCATGGTAACACTTCACTGGAAGCTGCTTCATGTGGGCTGTCCTGGATTCCCCCGATAGAAGGTAGATCACATATATGAGGCATGAATCAAGTTTTAGCAAAGTCCTCCACTACATTACTTTTGATAGTTCATATTTAGTCATCGGCAGTCACTACATTTTGCATGGGGGAAACTCAAGTGATTGAAATGTGTGTTTTTCTTCAATCTGTAGAGCAGGCCCACTCTTCCTCTTTCTAAAAGCGTCACATGTGAGGCGGCTTCAAGTTCAGCTGTGGAGGGGCTTGCCTTAAGAGTCTGATCTGCCAGTTGCAGCATTTACAGTGACTTTCAATGGTTTCCCAACGACCAAGAACAAATACTACCATCTGCTGGTAATAGTAGATACAACTCTCCTGTGAGTACCTCTGGCTGTTCAGCCTTTAATGCAAGACCTGCTGTAGATATCTACAGCATAGGTTCTGATTTATAATTCTGATACCTCCCACCCCAACACTATATGGATGCATCGTACATGATCTTTAATTATATTTCCCACAGGAAATGTGTTTATATTTACGTTATATTGCTGTGTCCCAACATTGTGTTAAATCTCTCATTTCTAATCAGCTCCAAACATTCTGTTGCAGGGTTCTTAGGAGGATTTAAAAGTAATCTCTGGTATCTGTGCAATTTAATGGAAGAAACTGACAAAAAAGCTGAGCGATACCACCTCTGGAAAACATTTGTACAGCGATTCCACAAAACATTATCTACACTGGTTAGTGTAGTTAAACAACAACATAGTACAACACATAGTCATTAGAATTTGTAACAGGTAGAAGAGGGTGAAAAACATCTGATAGATGCACACACAACAAGAAAGACATCACATTTGCATTAGCAGGGAATCAAACCCAGGTCAACTGCTTGGACGGCAGATATGCTTACCATTATACCGCCATTGCTACAGAAAAAAACAAAATGAATTTGGGTGTGGACTAAGCAGTCTAAAGAGTGTCTTGTTGGTGTGTATCAGCGCTGGTATGAATGTGCTGGATGTATTACATAAATTTGATCATCAAAAACTTTCTGGAAAGCATATATTCTATCACTGAGCAATATCCCCTTTACATAACCTCTACTTAAAGCACAAGGGATCCTTTAGGATGCAAGATCCTGACATCACTGTATCATGTGCTGTGTGTATAAGAGGTAGAAAGTGCTGAGAAAATAGTTCCGCTTCAGCTGACAGAGGCACACATCCCTGAGCGTGGAGTATAGGATATGGAGGCCATTGCTGTGTTATAGGGTGAGCTTTGTCTGTTTTCTTGGCAGGAAGTAAAACTTTTCGGTTTTCAATGGGCGTTGGGCCAGTGTTGTCCCTTGTCACCAATTGTGATTGTGATTTTCATGGAAGGGATCTCATGGCAACACCAAGGGGGTAGAGTGTCCCAGATTGAGGACCTCAGAATACAATACAAAGCAATCATACTCTCACTGGAAGAAAACATTTGTGATGGCTGAGAATTTTGACTGGGGGAGTATGAAGGAAAGCAGAGAAGCAGAGGTGAAGAAGAGGGAGATACACCATGAAGTGGAGAAAAGAGAAAAAAAAACATGAGTCTTAGTTGTACCTGAAATGTCTGCCTTAGGAAATCTACAGATTGCCTCTCAGTGCTCATAATTGTCTATCATTGTCAGCAAGATTCAAAGCTGTGTGGAAAAATCCCAATCCAACTGTGAACATCAATAACACATAAATGACACAAACCCTACATGAGTCAGAAAAGCTTTCAGTTTTTTTTCCCAGTGCGTTCGAAAGCTGTTTATTGAACTCTTTAGTTAATAATGGTGTTGTATAAGACAGACATACTATATTGGGTGCCTCAGTCACATGACGGAAATGTATTTTAGCCTCTCTTCAGTGTTAAGCGCTTAAATCTTTTCAATTCTTTCAGATGACTACCAGATTGCAAAGATTGTGGTCCTGTATGTGTTTTTTGGTTCAGGCAGGATCTCTCTATATTCATTCAATGTATCAATCTACAATTAAGCTTGAAATAAGGACAGAGAAAGACAGACAAGAGTGTACACTAAAGAAAGAGGATGAGCATCAAAGACAAACTTAACAGAAGCCAAAAACTAAGCTAAAGTGGTGCTTTCAGCTTAAATGACTAAATAACTTAAGCACTAACAGGCGCACAGTGACAATGCTGTGATGTTTAATATAGTCTAATCTAATATTCAGCAGGCATAATGTTTACAATGCTCACCATCTTAGCGTGTTAAGCATACTAACATTTGCTAATTTGCATGGCACACAAAGTACAGCTGAGAAGCTGAGAAAGGAACCAGGAACTTTGACAGCTGAATAAATAAGCAGCACACTCTGAGTGTTTTGCAGGAGAGACTGTCTGAAAATGTGCACTGTTATCACCATATTCAAACAATCTTGCATCCCACCCCCTGTATGACTGGCTTGTCACTGCCTTCTTGTGTGGCCATTAGGTACAACCATGATTATTTTGAACTTCCAAAGTGGCTGAACAACTCAGTCATACAAACTAGTGCTTCTCTAAGGGAGTTTTGATACCAGTAACATGTTTCAGCTGCATCTATCCTGTAACGAAGATGCTGACAAAGACTTCACTCTGCTACATTCACCCTGCCAGATCAAGGCTTCTGCCCAGTCAGTCAGCAGGACAGCAGTTATCAGTTTTGGTGGATTGGGCGGACAGAACCAATTTTGGGAAAACTGTTGCCTCAGCAGTCCTGTGGGGTCACAAAGTTTTCAAAGTACCACAGCCAAACCTGTACTTTGGAGTTGGATATTTGTTCATTATATATATTTGGCAATCAGTGTGTGACTTCAACACTTTTGAAATAATTCAGCATCTATGAAATTGTTTGAGATTTAAAACTAAAAGTTGAACTTCAGTGAAGAACAAATAATAGATGTCTGGACCCCCACCCCCACCAAAAGAAACCATCAAAAAGGTTGTCATGGCCGAGTGGTTAAGGCGATGGACTAGAAATCCATTGGGGTCTCCCCGCGCAGGTTCGAATCCTGCCGACAACGTCAGACAGTTTTGAACAGTAAGTGATTGTGAGTAACCTCTGAACAAAGTTTCAGAAAGTACATTTATTTCAGTTCAAATGTTGTCATGATTAAAACAATGTGATGAGTCAAAGGTAGAGCTGCTGGAGGGTTTTCTTGCCAGGCCTCATGATGGCTCCCATCACTTCCTTATGGCTGTGAAGGAATCACCCCTTTATTATTATAGTGATTATATGTTGAAGACATTTACAGACATTGGGCAATCCACTCCTGGTTGGCTGGCTTGATGACCCACATGAATTGAGTGGGGAGAAAACTCACCCAATGCACCTCTGTTGGCTCAGGTATACAAAATATAGAAATGTGGTATAAAGAGGAGGTGGTGGCTGTCATGGTGGTGGAGTTTGTTGTGGTGGAGGAGTTTGTCGTGGGAATGCAGGAGGTTGTTGTGATGGAGCAGGTTGTTGTGGTGGTGGAGGAGGTTGTTGTGGTGGAGGTGGTTGTCGTGACATTTGCAGAGGATTTTCCCCCAATGATATCATATTCTCAGACTTGGTGGTTGAATTTTTGAGTCAATGGGCAAGCATTAATGACTCCTCCTCTCCTCGTCCTCCTCTTCTCCCTCCCTCCTCTCTTCCACAGCGATGGTGGTATAGTGGTGAGCATAGCTGCCTTCCAAGCAGTTGACCCGGGTTCGATTCCCGGCCATCGCAGAAGGCTTCCTTTTTCTTTTCATGCAATGATTCTAAATTGTCAACATTTGTGTAAGATGACAACTTGATTCACATTCCCATTTTACAGCAATTTATACCTCAGTTTATGTGCTTTTGAGTGACTCCCATGACTGCCCTCTTGCTAACATGAAGATGGCTGTCATGGAATCAACAATTATGTTGAAGGTGATCCATTGTCACTTACCAAATAAACTGCAAAATATTTTCGATTTCTATCTGGCTCAGTTAGAGGATCTGCTGCTTCTCTTTGTTTGATATCATCTCGAATGAAATACCTTCTGATTTTCACAGTTGTGTTCCATATGACAAGCAGTGTGGACATTCTATGTTATGACCCTGTGTAGACTAAACGAGCAGTTGATTAACTGAAGTCATACAGTCACACAGCAAAACTGAAGAGTTTGCCTGTACCAACACAACGCTGTTCAGAAGGATTAGCTTTCCACCAGTACAAGTAGTAGGACTACACTACAAGTACTCCTGTTGTTAGTATGTTGGTAGTACAAACTTGTATGTAGGTAGGTAGCGGTGAGTATAGCTGCCTTCCAGGCAGCTCACAGTCAATTCTTGGCCATTGCAGATGGATTAGCTATTCGCAGGCAAAGTTTATAGTATAAGTACAATTGCTTGTGTCAGATTAGATGAAATGAATGTAATGAGTGGAGGGTGGTGGTGCTGCTGGAGGGACTTCTTTCCAGGACTTTGGTTGGTCTTTCCACAAAAGAAAATCAAGAGATTTTCCTCAAAAAAAAAGAAAAGAAATAAAACAAAACAAAACAAAACAAAACACACACACAAAAAAAAAAAAAAAAAAAAAAAGTTGTTGTAGTAGTTGTCGTGGCCGAGTGGTTAAGGCGATGGACTAGAAATCCATTGGGGTCTCCCCGCGCAGGTTCGAATCCTGCCGACAACGATGGACCATTTTGAACAATGAACGCTTATCTTCGAGTGGTGGTGTCATGGTGATTCCATGCCTCAAAGCAAAGTGTCATATAAAGAACAAATCAAATGCTGCTGTGATTAAATCAATGTGATGAGTGAAAGGTGGGTCTTGCCATCACTGTGATTGTATGTTGAAGGCATTTATAGAGCAAAGTGCTAAATGTTTTCTCTTACTATCTGTTCAGCTGTGAGGATTTGCTGCTTCTCTTTGTTTGATATCATCATGAATCATTGTAAAATGACAGTGTGTAGACTAAACAATTAATTGACTCATTGAAGTCATAGTCACACAACACCACTGAAGAGTTCTACTGCCTGTACAAACACAATGCTGTTCAACATCACCCTACCCCATCCTCAGCACCACTCCAAGACAGATGATCTCTAAACAATGACTGCAATATTAACTACCTTTGCCACTGCAAGGATTTCATTGACACTCATTATAAACTACATATACTCATCTCAGCATGTCAAATCAAGGAAATCTTCAGTCAAACATGCAATGCTTTTGTGATACAGTATATGTAATTCATCAGAACCAAAACTGCAAATTCTTTCTCATTATTCAAAACAGCCTGACATTGTCAGCAAAGTTCAAACCTGAGTGTGGAGACTCCAACGGATTTCTAGTCTACGCAATTGATAAGAAATATTCAATGAGAAAGCAGAGTTTCGGTGGTTGTGTTAGCTGTTTTGAAAAATGGGCATACTTTTTCAAACAGGTTGCTTATGAAATGCCTGTGCTGTAAAGACTACTCAACAATACAGGGTAATTAGTCTGCGATGGCCGGGAATCGAACCCGGGTCAACTGCTTGGAAGGCAGCTATGCTTACCACTATACCACCATCGCTGTACGAACCAGATGTTGACTGCCAACTCAGCAGTCTACGTCATCGTAACACCGGGAGAGGGAGGAGAATATGAATCAAGGAGGAGCAGAGAAAAGGAAGAGGTTTTCTAGGTTTTCATGTCACAAACAACTTCACAGAGAGCCAATTCTTCCAAACAGCATTGTGTTTGTACAGGCAGTACAACTCTTCCTATGGTGTTGTGTGACTGTATGACTCAATTGTTCAGTCCACACAGTGTCATTTTACAACTATTCACAGCATTCACAACAACATTGTGTTGGTACAGGCAGTCATAAACTTCTGATATCATCATCATCTGCCTGGGGAGAACTGTGCGCTGTTCAAAATTGTCTGTCGTTGTTGGCCGGACCCGAACCTGTGTGGGGAGACCCCAGTGGATTTCTAGTCCATCGGCTCAACCACTGGTGGTTAAGCCTCACCCTCATGGTTTTCAGGTTCCTGGAACTCCATAACTGTATGCCCATGTCCAACAGGCTCAGATGGTAGGTCCTGGGCCTCTAGGAGGGATTACTCTGCCAAATGGACCTGCTGAGGAAGCTGCACCCCTTGAAGTAATGAATCACGGTCGATTCTCTTCTGCCAATCCTGCAGGCTAGAGGGAAAAAAAATCAGAAGAGCACATTGTTTTTCAGTCAGTATTTTTTTTGGGACTTATTTTCTATGAATATATACGTTTTCAGATTTAAGTGAATGTATGAAGCTGTAAAAATTAATTCACCAGGAGGACACTGTGGTGTTGTTTATGGTCACTAGATGCAGGCTGCTGTCGTCCAGTATTTCTTTGCAGTCCTCAATTAGTGGTTTAATAAAAGTAAGTCATGACAATTAAATGAGGTATTGCAAATGCTTCCCCTTTGTTGTCCTTTGGCCTATTTCTGGCTTCCCTTTACTCTTTGTAGAGTCTGAGTGCAACACACTCAGAAATCCTGTTATTATCAGGTCTGTGGGAAGCCTGGTCATGAACCATGAATAATATGCAAAAAGACAAGATGACACAATCCTCATTATGTGTGTGTACTGCAAATACAACCAGAAGGTGTTGGATGGCAACCGTCACTCACCAATCAGAGACCTGTCCGCCGAGACAGATTTCTCAGAATCTGGCTCTTTTGCCGCACTTGTTAGAAATGTTAGGATCTGTGTTAGGATCTCGTAGGAATTGTTCTGATATGTTAGGACTTGTTAGGAACTGTCAGGACTTTGCTAAGACATAGTTAGGAACCACCAAACACCAACCACTCCAAGACTTTTTTTTCCACTGAAGTTCAACCTTTATTTCTAAATCACAAATAATTTCATAGATACTGAATTCTTTCAAATGTGGTGTAGTCACACACTGATTACCTGCTTTACCGAACAACAAACATCCATCACTAAAGCATCAGTTTGGTGGCTATGGTACTTAGTTTGAAAACTGGTATAATTACAGCTCCTGTATCAAACTCTAATCGGACACAAGCAAATGTACTTATACAATTAACTTTCAAAACTGTCTGACGTTGTCAGCAAGATTCAAACTTGCACAGAGATCTTAACCACTCAGCCAAAAATGCCGGGACTGCTAGGGTGAGGGGAAGAAGGCAAAAGGGGAGGGGAAGAGAAAGAGAAAAGGAGGGGTTCCATACAGTCTCCTACCAATAGAATAGTTACATTTCAACACAATGAAGTCTTTCACTCACTCTTAACTTTTCTTTGCTAAAAAAGTATTTACTTGTTTTCATAGAAATAACAAAATAACAAAAAATGCCTCTCAGATTATTTCTATTGTTTCTGGAAGACAATTCAAGCATTACTTTCACAAAGCTTGTTTATGTTGAAATCGGCAAACATCTATCGAACACTTTTTTCACAACATATTCAACAAATTCACTTGTATGGCAACAATTAAGAAACCACACTTCAAATTTTTTTCAAACTGAAACTGACACTCTAATAACTAATAAACTAAATACAAGTAAATAGTAGTAGTAATAGTTTTCAAGAGCTGCTTTCCATTCTGTGATGTTCTGTCCAGATGCTGGACAGCACCACCTTCCCTACCTGCTGCCGTGGGCTATGTTTTTGAAATTATTTTGTGATGCACAAGCTTTCCAGGTGATTTCTTTACTGGTTGTTGTATTGATGTATGAGTGTTTTCTTCATCTTTTGCTCCCCTGCATCTTTCCACTTGTTAACCCATTACTTGCCCTGAGCATACTAGTACAGAATATCCACCCACTATGCATTGGATTTACCTGTCCTTGTCATTTCTACCAATATCAGGGCAAATGTCAGAAAACCCAGAGATTTTGCACTTTCTAAAGGCTGCCAACATATCACTAGAATGCTTCTTGTGTAGCTGAATTACATAAGCGAAGAGGGAGAAGAGTAGGAGAAGAAATGTATGTTTCTGCTAAACCCCAGCTGCCTCAACTTGAGTAGAGGTTAGACTGTGTAGAAAAGAGTTTATACAGTCAGCGGCATTGTTACTGTTAGTTACCAGAGAGTGGACAAAAGTTACAGTTTTCTAGCTGATGTTCCTCCCCCTTCCTCTCCTCCACTGCTCCTCCTGCTCTTCTCCCTCCCTCCTCTCCTTGTAGAAGTCCTGACATAAACTGCTGACTGTGCAGTGGAATTTCTTCTCTTTTCCACAGCGATGGTGGTATAGTGGTGAGCATAGCTGCCTTCCAAGCAGTTGACCCGGGTTCGATTCCCGGCCATCGCAGAAGGCTTACCTTTTCAACTCATAACTTTTGTAGTAGATCTGCAGCTATCAAATAAGATATGCTTTTGCTTTAATAAAGAGCAATTGTGACTATACAAAAAGGAAAAAAGACAGGTCTTGTTGTGATGGAGCAGGTTGTTGCTCCATGGTGGTGGAGGAGGTTGGCGTGGTGATGGAGGAGGTAGTGGTTGTTGTGGTTGGCCCCTGACAGTGTCTGATAGATGAACTTCTTCAACATGGTGGAGCAGACCAACTGCACCAATGACACCCCCCCCCCCCCCCAAAAAAAAACAAAAAAAACAAGAGCACTGGTGTGGTTGTCGTGGCCGAGTGGTTAAGGCGATGGACTAGAAATCCATTGGGGTCTCCCCGCGCAGGTTCGAATCCTGCCGACAACGATGGACCATTTTGAACAGTGATTGCATGATGCAGTTTGCACAGCTCTGGAGCGTCAGTCTCCCTATCTTCAAGTAGACCCGGGGCCAGGGTAAGAAAGTGTGAACCTTTGTTCAGAGGCATTGAAGGCAAATTCACTGTTCTTCGTTCACCACCACCCTGACTGACGCTAATCTGTGCAAATTGATGACAACACAGTCCACTTTGATCATTACAGGAGTTACTACTCTATCTTCACTAACTTTCCTTAATCTTGAAATGATTATAGTGGTAGGCATAGCTGCCTTCCAAACAATTGACCGGCAGCTGTTTTAGTGTTGAATATTACTTGTTCAGTAAAGCAGGAAATCAGTGTGTGACTGCAGCACTTTTGAAAGAATTCAGTATCTACTAAATAGTTTGTGATTTAAAAATAAAGCTTGAACTTCAGTGAAGAACAGATAATAGATGTACGCATGTTAGCTTATGCAGGTAGTGATAATTGCAGACTGGCCAGATGTAATGATCGTACCCTCACACCTATGTTCATGTGTTAGGCTGAAACAGAGAGAGGCATGTGATTACAGATCATTCCCTTTTGAAAATGTTTTGTGAATAGATGATATTGACCAGACTCAAGGCAACAGTGGCACCAAGTAGTCAGGAGGAGGCAGACGGCTCATTAAACGGAATTAATGATGAAATGATAGCAATTGAACTGAAAAATTATAGGCTTTCTAGTCTACCTTAATGACTCAGAGCTATTTCATTGGTTTGATTATCTCTTTATTATTTGTTATTTTTGCATTTGTTTGTATTTTCCTTTGTAGATACTAGGGGGCACTAAGAACCATACCAAGCACTTGTTGAGAAGGGAAGGGACATGGTTTTTTACCAGAGCAAGGGAGAGACTGCATGATTTTCTGTATGTTTGCACTGAACTGGAAAATAAATCAACTAAACAAAGTAGATCTTGCCTGGACAACTGACCTCTTTTATTGCTTGAGTAGAACCCAACTAGAGTGGTCCATAAGTTGCCTTTTGTTGTAAATTTATTTTTATTATTTTGGACAAATAGCCACTACAGGTATACTTTTCCTAACAGGTAGCTTATGAAATGCCAGGGCTATAAAGATTGCCCGAGAAAATTATGGAATTATTTTGCGATGGCCGGGAATCGAACCGGGGTCAACTGCTTGGAAGGCAGCTATGCTTACCACTATACCACCATCGCTGTACAAACCAGATGTTGACTGCCAACTCAGCAGTCTACGTCACTGTAACACCTCCCCCTTCCTCTCCTCCACTGCTCCTCCTGCTCTTCTCCCTCCCTCCTCTCCTTGTAGAATTCCTGACATAAACTGCTGACTGTGCAGTGGAATTTCTTCCCTTTTCCACAGCGATGGTGGTATAGTGGTGAGCATAGCTGCCTTCCAAGCAGTTGACCCGGGTTCGATTCCCGGCCATCGCAGAAGGCCTGCCTTTTCTTTTCATGCAACACATCAGTTTATGTGCTTCTAATGACTCCCATGACTCCCCTCTGGCAATAGTGGAGATGGCCATCATAGGAACCATTCATTGTTGTTTTTGTAACTGCTCAGTTGTGAGGATTTGCTGCTTCTCTTTGTTTGATATCATTTTGAATTAAATATCTTCAGATTTTGAAATTTGCCAGTCAAGTTGTTTGTGAGGCCCAAAAAGAATCTGTGAGAAATGTACATTTCTGCTAAACCCCAGCCATTTTGAACTTCAGTGAGGAACAGATAATAGATGTACGCATCTACCCAACCCTCCAAAAATAAAGCACTAAAGTGGTTGTTGTGGCCGAGTGGATAAGGCGATGGACTAGAAAACCACTGGGGTCTCCCCGCGCAGGTTGAATCCTGCAGACAACGACAGACAGTTTTGAACAGTGACAGCCAGATGTAATTTGCAGAGCACTGCATTGAAATATTTAAATCAGTGACTCTTGCAGACAACATTTACCTTCCATCAACTATCTTGGAGTGGTGGTGTCGAAGGGGCAAGGTGATGGTAAACAATGAAAAGTGAGTTTACCTTCAATGCCTCTGAACAAAGGTTCATATAAAGAGCATTTTTTGCATATTAAGTGATGACGCACATTTCCCGATGTGTACAATCTTCTTAGTAGGAAATCATAGTCTTATATGACTAGAATTCAACAGCAGATATGTAAACGATATGAGTCATGCTAAAGATATAGGAAAAAGGTGCGCTGGTGGCGATGAAAGCTTTCCACAGAGCTGAGTTTGGTGTAGAGTTCAACACCAGGTGGATCTTAGATGAAGGTCAAGTGCTTCTGTTGTACCTCCCACACATGTTATGCTCTCAGGGTTAATCTGGGGAAAATCTGAGGTGTCAGTCATTTCCCACATGGACATCAGCAATCCTTGGACCACGCCACAGGTTTCCTCAATCCCACAATTTCTCCTTTTGCAATGCTTGGACACATCACTGGAGCTTAAGTTGGCCAGAACATGTGCTTCCTCCTCCTCCTCCTCTCCCTCCCTCCTCTACTTGTAGAACTGACATAAACTGCTGGCTCTGCAGTGGAATTGGAATGGAGGAGCAGAAGGAGAAATGTACATTTCTGTTAAACCCCAGCTGCCTCGACTCAATGAAGTAGAGGTTGAACAGTTTATACAGTCAGTGGTATTGTTACTGTTAGTTACCATTGAGTGAACAGCAGTTACAGTTTTCTTGTCTTGCTGATGTACCTCCCCCGTTCCTCTCCTCCACTCCTCCTCACCTTCTCCCTCCCTCCTCCCCTTGTAGAATTCCTGACATAGACTGCTGACTTTCCACAGCGATGGTGGTATAGTGGTGAGCATAGCTGCCTTCCAAGCAGTTGACCCGGGTTCGATTCCCGGCCATCGCAAATGGCTTACCTTTTCTTCTAATGCAACGGTTGTAGCATAATGACAATTCCTTCTGTAAGACGACAACTTGATTCACATTGACATTTTACAATAATTTACACCACAGTTTATGTACTTCCGATGACTGCCATCACTGTCCTCTGACTATCGTGAAGATGGCTGTCATTCGATCAGCAACTTTTTCTATGGAAAGCAATTGTTGAATTATTTTTAAGGTGATAAACTGTTGAGCAAACAAACTGCTCAATATTTTCAGTTTCTATCTGCTCAGTTGTGAGGATCTGCTGCTTTTCTTTGTTTGATATCATCGTGAATGAAATACCTTCTGAGTTTCACAGTTGTGTTCCATATGACAAGCAGTGTGGATATTTTATGTCATGACCCTGTGTAGACTTAAAGATCAGTTGACTAGCTGAAGTCATACAATCACACAACAAAACTGAAGAGTTCTACTGCCTCTACACCACTCTATACCTCATACTGCTCACTTACACGTTTTTACTGCACTGCCACTTGCTCCCTGTTGCACGTCACTTGTTTACATACTGTGCTGCACATGTTTTTATAGTTTCATAGAAATTACGAGCACTACCTGCACATACCTCATACTGTTTATACCTCATGCCAATTGCACTTGTAGTATGTATTAACATTTTGGATATTATAACTATTTGTACTTGTGGTTAAATGCCAAACTGCATCTCCGCATCTCTGGGCTGCACTCTGACGATGACAATAAAGTTGAATCAAATCTACTCTAAAAAAGAAAAATCTAATCTTATCATTGAATATTTCACTAAGGTTGAACTTCAGCGAAAAACATGAATAGAAAATGTAGATGTACGCCCTGTTCTGACCCCGCAAAAACCTAACATGGGAGGGGTTGTACCCTCCAGCGAAAGGACAGCTTAACAAGTTCCTAACAAGGTCCTAACAGTTCCTAACAGTTCCTAACAAGGTCCTAACAGTTCCTAACAGTTCCTAACAAAGTCCTAACAGTTCCTAACAAAGTCCTAACAGTTCCTAACACAGCTCAAGACGTTCCGAACAAGTGGGGCAAAAGAGCCAATCAGATTCTGAGACCTCCTGATTGGTGAGTGACTGTTGCCATGCAACACTTCCCTGTTGCCGCACGAAGCTCGCTGCTGATTGGATGGCTACGGTGACGTCGGCTTCATTCAAAATTTTTATTCTGAGGTAACGCAATTTACCGGCAGGTTGTATGGTCTACAACACCAAAAGTAAGTAAAAAATGTTAACATATATGTTCTGCCTTCTATAAGAAGCCCTGTAATTTGCCGTAATTTGCATGGTGAATAGCGCCATCTAGTGGATGTTTTAGGTATTGCGGCATTTGCCCAATTATCCACTTCCTGTTTTTATTGTATCTCACTTCATTAACGGGACGGACTTTCAATGCTCCCTTTTCGTTTTCAATCCCCACTTGAGTCTTGGACAATATTTGTCTGTGAGTATTGTTTCATGTTAGATTCATTTTGTAAGCAAGATAGCACTTACACCTTCTTGTTTGTACCCGTAATTTCGGTCTAAATGTCCCCAAATGTGAAGTTTAATGTCATGCCATGTTTGGCTAGTCAGATCGCCCTAGCTACGCTAGGTCTCGTTTCGTGAGGGCTAAAAATAGATTTCAGTGTGAATCGCTTTGTGTAACGTATTCGGATTTCTTATGTGAAATTCATGTATGTTATTTTCTTGTTTTATTGACAGTTTTACAAGTAAAAAAGAGAGAGTGCTACGGAAATGTTAAGTGAAAGACAAAGTGAGAAAGAAGAAAAGTGAATAAAAGGAGAAAAGGAATTTCCATCGTGCAATCTCTTCACTGTTAGCTAGCTGTCTAGCTCTGCACAGTCACGCAGTTGTGAGGGCAGCATAGTAAAAAGACATCAGCGCAGCGGGCTCAAGTAACAAGATTACTGAAGAAAAGAAGTCATGAGTCACCATTCAGTCATCCCAGAACGTGAGGAGGGCGAACAGACACTAGGTGGAGCTGATGCAGAGCCAACCAACAATGTTCCCCAGTCAACTGAACACCAAGAGCCTTTCAAAACACCAGAGGCCCGCTCAGAAAAATCCCATCACTCCTCGCTGTGCTCCAGCAGGAGATCAACATCAACAGCCGCTGCCAGAGCACGGGCCAAATTAAAGGCTGCACAGACACAACTAGGTTTTGCTGAAAAAGAAGCCAGCATGATGAGACATAAAGCCGAGCTTGAAAGGCAAAGAGCTGAATTCGAAGCCAGTCTCCATATCCTCAGCTGCCAAAAGAACGCTGCTGTCTGCGAAGCTGAAGCAGCCGCCTATGAGGAGGAGGAGGAGAGTGAAAGCGGGGAGAAGCTCTGCGGACCAGAGGTTCCCGAACAGCCTCTCAATGCAGCTGAACGAGTCGGTAACTATGTCCAGCAACATGCAGCGCTGTTTCACAGACAACCACGGCCACTGCAACATCCGCCAGCGGAGCTTCATAGCACATTCAGACACCGTGATGCCGGGCCCAGGCCAGCTGTTCACCAACATCCGATGCTGAATGGCACAAACATGAAAAGAGAAGAGCCTAGCATGAGGCCTTCACCCAGGGCATACCCCAACAACTTACAGCCGCCTAGCCATACCCAGAGAGCGGCTCCACAGGAGCCACATCCAGCACAAGATCTCGCCACGTACCTCATGCGGCGAGAGCTCGTCAGCTCCGGCCTCCTCAAGTTCGATGACCGCCCTGAACATTACTGGTCATGGAAAGCATCTTTTGTGACTGCCACTCAAGATTTAAACCTCTCCCATAGAGAGGAGCTGGACTTGTTAGTCAAATGGCTTGGAGCCGAATCAGCGGAACATGCAAAAAGAATCCGCTCAGTGCACGTCCTCAATCCCGGCGCCGGCCTCAGCATGGTGTGGCAACGCCTAGAAGAATGTTATGGCACACCGGAGGTCATCGAACACGCACTGCTTAAAAAGCTGGAAGATTTCCCCAAGCTGACTAATAAAGACAGCGCCAAGCTCCGGGAACTGGGCGACATCTTGCTCGAACTGGAGTGTGCGAAGGCAGATGGTTACCTCCCCGGCCTCGCCTACCTAGACACAGCCCGGGGGGTGAACCCCATCGCGGAAAAGTTACCCTACAGCCTTCAAGAGAAATGGATCGCCAAGGGGTCCAGGTTCAAAGAAGATCATGGGGTAACTTTCCCTCCATTCACGCTCTTTTCAGAGTTCGTCCGCCAACAGGCCAAAGTGCGTAACGACCCCAGCTTCGTCTTCACCACCTCCACGCCGTCCAAACCGGAGAAGGCCATAAAGCCAAACCAGAAAGCTACGGTCACCGTACACAAGACTGACACTTCATCCAAGCCCAGTGACAGTTCTCCCGGTTCCACGGGGAAGAGCACCAGCGAACCAGATCGGGAGTGCCCACTGCATAAGAAGCCACACCCACTCAAAAAGTGTAGGGCTTTTAGACTAAAGACTATTGATGAACGTAAGGCATATTTGCAAGACAATCACATATGCTACAAGTGCTGTGGGTCAACTCAGCATATTGCAAAGGACTGCAAAGCGCCCATCAAATGCACCGAGTGCAATAGTGAAAAACACATAGCAGCTCTCCACCCTGGTCCTCCTCCACCTGCAGAGAATGCCCCAGCTCGCAAAGAGGAAAGCGGGGAGCCGGCACAGAACACACCGGTAGCCGTGTCCAGCTTCTGCACTGAGGTATGTGGTAACGCAGACACCCCACGCTCATGCGCCAAGATCTGCCTGATCAAAGCATTCCCTGCAGGGGAAAGAGAAATAGCAATCAAGATGTATGCAGTGCTGGACGAACAGAGTAACAAGTCTCTCGCGAAGGCAGAGTTCTTCAACCTCTTCGGGGTCAATGCCAGCCCAGCACCGTACACGCTAAAGACCTGCTCGGGGACTACAGAGACCTCTGGCAGGCGAGCCAGCAACTTCATGCTCGAGTCCATGGATGGAGAACTGCAACTCCCACTACCCACGCTGATCGAGTGTGACATGGTGCCCGACGATCGATCAGAAATCCCGTCTCCAGATGTGGCACACAACCACCCACACCTCCAGTCAGTCGCGCACAAGATTCCTGCTGTGGACCCCAGCGCACCCATCCTCCTGCTCTTAGGAAGAGACATCCTGAGAGTCCACAAGGTACGGGAGCAGATCAACGGGCCACACAACGCCCCTTATGCGCAACGACTCGACCTGGGCTGGGTCATCGTAGGCGAGGCCTGTCTGGACGCTGTCCACAAACCAGCTGAAGTCAACGTGTTCAAGGCAAGTGTGTTACCCAATGGCCGTGCATCTTTTCTCCGTCCCTGTCCGCACAACATCCAGGTAAAGGAAGACTACAGTGGCAAGCCACACCGTCACCAATGCCTCTCCTCCACCCAGCAAATGGATGACCTGGACCGGGCACCGAGCACAGATGAGCTGGGACACACCGTCTTCGAGAGCTCACGGGACGACAACAAACCAGCGCTGTCGATTGACGACAAAGCATTCCTGACCATCATGGAGAAGGAGGTCTACCAGGATGACGATCACAGCTGGGTAGCGCCGCTACCGTTCCGGGCACCACGGCGTCTCCTCCCTAGCAACCGGGCACAGGCGGTGAATCGTCTAGCCTCACTCAGAAAGACACTGGAGAAAAAGCCAGAAATGACTAACCACTACACCGAGTTCATGCAGAGAATGCTGGACAACGACCAGGCCGAGCGTGCACCGCCCCTGGAGCCAGGTAAAGAGCACTGGTACCTCCCCACGTTCGGGGTGTACCACCCGAAGAAGCCGGGTCAAATCAGAATTGTGTTCGACTCTAGCGCAGAGTGTGAAGGAACCAGCCTGAACAATGTACTCCTCAGCGGCCCTGACTTAAACAACACGCTGCTAGGAGTGCTCCTTCGATTTAGAAAAGACCCGATCGCCATCACAGCAGATGTGCAACAAATGTTTTATTGCTTTGTGGTCAGAAGTGATCATAGAGACTACCTCCGCTACCTCTGGTATGAGGACAACGACTTAAGCAAGCCTGTGGTGGAGTACCGGATGAAAGTCCATGTATTTGGGAACACCCCATCCCCAGCTATCGCCATCTACTGCATGAGGCGAGCCGCCGAGAGAGGCGAAGCACAATACGGCTCCGACGCAAGACAGTTCGTGGAGCGTCAGTTCTATGTCGATGACGGGCTGACCTCTGTCGCCACACCCGAGCAAGCGATAGACCTCATCACAAGAACCAAAGACATGCTCGCAGAGTCGAACCTGAGGCTGCATAAGGTGGCCTCAAACAGCGAACAGGTGATGGAAGCCTTACCTGAACAAGACCGTTCCAAAGACCTGAAAGACTTGGAACTCGGCGTCGATCCTCTCCCCCTCCAGAGAAGCCTGGGCCTATCCTGGAACCTGGAAACAGACAGCTTTACCTTCTTGGTGTCGGAGGAAGAGAAGCCGTACACCCGCAGAGGTATCTTGTCCACGGTCAACAGCCTATACGACCCCCTGGGGTTCGTCGCTCCCGTTGTAATGCAAGGAAAGGCACTAGTCAGAGAGCTGTCTACAGAGCAGGGGTGGGACACTCCACTCGACCCAGAGAAAGAGACCCAGTGGAATGCATGGAGAGACTCGCTAAAAGCTCTGGAAGACCTGCACATTAAAAGGTGCTACATCCCCGTGCTACTGACCTCCACTCAGAGGCGAGAACTCTGCATCTTCTCCGATGCCTCCACAATAGCCATAGGCGCCGTCGCTTACCTGAGAGCAGTCATCGCTGACAGCAAACCGCATGTGGGCTTCGTCATGGGGAAGTCCAGGCTGGCCCCCCGTCCTGCCCACACCATTCCCCGCCTCGAGCTCTGTGCGGCCGTGCTAGCTGTGCAGATGTACGAGCTGATCAGAGACGAGATGGACATTGATGTGGATGCTGTCAGGTTCTTCACTGACAGTAGGATCGTGCTTGGCTACATCCACAATTCGTCGAGAAGATTCTACGTCTACGTAGCCAACAGGGTCACCCGCATCAGGCAGTCCACACATCCAGACCAGTGGTCCTACACCCCTACAGACCTAAATCCAGCGGACCATGCCACCAGGTTCATGCCGGCAGCAGAGCTACAGCAAAGCAGTTGGCTCACTGGTCCCAGCTTCCTCACACGTGAGAACACAGAGGAGACTTCAGAACCCAGCGTCTTCACCCTTGTTGAACCCGAAGCAGACGCAGAGATCCGGCCCGAGGTTGCGGTTCTGGCCACCAGAGCCCTGGATGCTGGTCTTGGGTCTCAGCGCTTCGAAAGATTCTCTAAGTGGAGGAACCTCTGCAAAGCCGCAGCCAGGCTTATCCATGTTGCCGCATCCTTCAAAGGCAATCCAGCCAGCTCGGTACGCAACAGGTGGGCCTCGTTCAGAGACACACTCACCACAAGCCAGCTGGCCCATGCAGAGAGTGTCATCATCCGTGCTGTCCAGCATGACGCCTACGAAACCGAACTAGACTGCCTCAGAGAGGGCAGAGCACTGCCCAAACAAAGTCCCCTCAAGAAGCTCAACCCAGTGACCGACGAAAGTGGCCTGCTGCGGGTCGGAGGTCGCATCTCATCCGCCCCGGACCTGCCAAGGGAAGAGAAGCATCCTCTGATTATCCCACACACTCACCACATCGCTACACTGCTGGTGAGGTACTACCACGAACAAGTAGTTCACCAGGGGCGCCACATAACAGAGGGTGCCGTGAGAGCAGCCGGATACTGGATCGTCGGAGGTAAGCGTCTGGTGTCTGCTGTCATCCACAGATGTGTGATCTGCCGCAAGCTACGCAGGCGTCTGGAGGAACAGAAGATGGCCGACCTGCCTCCCGACAGGCTCACTCCAGAGCCTCCCTTCACCCACGTAGGCCTGGATGTCTTCGGACCATGGGCCATCATGACGCGGCGGACAAGAGGAGGAAGCGCGGACAGCAAGCGCTGGGCAGTGATATTCACATGCATGTCGACCAGGGCTGTCCACTTCGAGCTCATAGAGTCCATGACCACCGACAGCTTCATCAATGCCTTGAGAAGGTTTTTTGCCATCCGCGGCCCAGCCAAGCTTCTTCGTTCCGATAGAGGGACCAACTTTGTTGGGGCCTGTAAAGAGCTGGGCATCGACACAGAAGACTCCCCTGTCTCAACTTACCTCCAGGGCAGGGGGTGCTCCTGGATCTTCAACCCGCCCCATTCTTCACATATGGGGGGGGCTTGGGAAAGACTCATCGGCGTTGCCAGGCGCATCCTGGATGCCATGCTGCTCCAGACCACACACACTCGCCTGACACACGAGGTGTTGAGCACTCTTATGGCCGAAGTCATGGCTATAATGAATGCAAGACCCCTCGTACCCGTGTCATCCGACCCAGATGCGCCCACAGTCCTTACCCCAGCTATGCTCCTGACCCAGAAGATGAGTACCGTCTCCGCACCCTCTGGAAACTTCCAGATGGCTGAATTGCATGGAAAGCAGTGGAAACATGTGCAGTGCCTTGCAAACACCTTCTGGAAGAGATGGAGGAGAGACTACTTATCCACGCTGCAGGGCCGCCGAAAGTGGACCGCCGAGAGGCCGAGCGTCAAGATCGGCGACGTCGTCCTACTCAAGGACAGTCAAGCCCACAGGAATGAATGGCCTGTGGGATTGATCGTCAACACGCTGCCGAGCGGAGACAAGAGGATCCGCAAGGTGGAAGTGAAGATCGTCCGTGATGGAACTGTGAAAGTTCTTCTGAGACCCATCTCAGAGATCGTCGTTCTGCTTTCTGAAGAAAGCTGAACACTATATCCTTTTGAAACTTAAGTGCATTTTGTGTTTACATAGTTTGTAGTGGCATAATAGTTATACGCCAAGCGGGGAGTGTTCTGCCTTCTATAAGAAGCCCTGTAATTTGCCGTAATTTGCATGGTGAATAGCGCCATCTAGTGGATGTTTTAGGTATTGCGGCATTTGCCCAATTATCCACTTCCTGTTTTTATTGTATCTCACTTCATTAACGGGACGGACTTTCAATGCTCCCTTTTCGTTTTCAATCCCCACTTGAGTCTTGGACAATATTTGTCTGTGAGTATTGTTTCATGTTAGATTCATTTTGTAAGCAAGATAGCACTTACACCTTCTTGTTTGTACCCGTAATTTCGGTCTAAATGTCCCCAAATGTGAAGTTTAATGTCATGCCATGTTTGGCTAGTCAGATCGCCCTAGCTACGCTAGGTCTCGTTTCGTGAGGGCTAAAAATAGATTTCAGTGTGAATCGCTTTGTGTAACGTATTCGGATTTCTTATGTGAAATTCATGTATGTTATTTTCTTGTTTTATTGACAGTTTTACAAGTAAAAAAGAGAGAGTGCTACGGAAATGTTAAGTGAAAGACAAAGTGAGAAAGAAGAAAAGTGAATAAAAGGAGAAAAGGAATTTCCATCGTGCAATCTCTTCACTGTTAGCTAGCTGTCTAGCTCTGCACAGTCACGCAGTTGTGAGGGCAGCATAATATACATGTGTTAAAGTGTCTTCTCAAATGCTATTTGTGTGTGTGAATATGCAAATAGTCCGAACGTGTGCGGATTCAGCCGTATGTTTGAGAGCTAATCTAAAGTTACATAGACTTTAGCCCGCTACAGCGTCTTTCCCCGTTACATAGAGCTAACCGATCGGTAAATCAATCATTATTTTATTGACGGCTATTTTAATGGTTGATAATCCTCGGTATAGACATACATTAAATCGTTTTGTGGTAGGGTAAAGTGAGACGGGTCCGATTGTTTATTAATGTGTTTGTTTGTGCCGACGTAATGTTGTTGTCTCAGATAAGTCAAGTCAACTTTATTTATACCCAATGCTTTCGTGTCGGTCAGCTTAAACTATGTGTTGTGTCGGTGACATGACATGGAAACTGTTACTGTTATACCGTGATTCCCCTGCCATTATATAATTATATATATTATATATATCTTTTGAGTGGTCTTAATCGCGTGATGTCAGCAAAACCCGCTAGGCTATATGATAAAACAAATTCGTGAAATGACTGTTTGTAGCCTACTATATCTATGGTATGTCATGGTATGCATATCCTACTATTTCTGATATATCAAAATCATATTTATGTTTTTTATTTTATTTTTTCTTGAATCATCAGTAGTAAATGAAGTAGACTAGTTACAGCTGTTTCCTGATCACAGCTGTTTTTCATGCCTTGTCCTTATCTGTAGAAATGACGAAGACTGGAAAACCAGATGCTTACTGGGCAGGTGTGATGTCCCTGTATGCTCAGGGTAAGCACAAATTTTCCACAGGCCAGAGGCCAGGGTCCAGGAGATGGAGGGCAATAATAGAGCGGATTTCTGCTTGTCCTCTGACCCCCCCACACGGTCAAGCTGTCCGCAAATATGACATATTTGGGAGCAGGATCCCCTGCAAGTGCGGATATCATGAGGTAAGCAATGACATGGAATCTGTGATGTGATGCACTATACTGGAGAATGGTTTCTGATCAGCTGTGCTTAATTTCTTTTCAGTGTTTAACTGTGTGAGTACATAGTTATGTGGATGCAGGGTATTGCCAGGCTTAAGGGAAATGTTACTGTAAAGGTAAACCCAGTTTTGTTCTCCCCAGTCAGGAGAGAAGGCAGGGACAGAAGCAGGCAGTGCAGGTCAGCTGAGTGCCCCAAAGGCAAGTACAGCTACAAGTGAACAGGCCAGGACAAGTGCAGCACCTGGAGGATCTACAGGTCAAAAGGCCAGTGCAGGTGTAGGTCAGAAAGCCACACCTCTGCGCAGGACGAGCGAGGGAGAGTCTATCACGTGCTCGCTGTGTAGTCGGGAGGTAGTGAGTAAAGATTACACACAGCACCTGTCAGACTACCATGTCCAAGAACAGTGTGAGCAGTGCGGAGCAAAGGCCTGGGGGGCTGTTGGATTGCTGCAACACATAGAAAGGGTTCATCTTTTGAGCTGTCCAGCAGAGGTCTCGGATGTTCCTGCTCCTCCCACTGTGGCAGCCCAAAAGACAGCACCGGCACCACAGGAAACCAGTGACCCACCAGATGTCCCTGTCCCTCCCACAGCCCAAAAGACAGCACCGGCACCACAGGAAACCAGTGACCCACCAGATGTCCCTGTCCCTCCCACAGCACAAAAGATGTCACCGACACCACAGCAGCAGCAACAGCCACTCACTCTGCGGCCTCCTGAGGTGAACTGGGTGAGTTTTCTCCCAAAGCAGTTCACAAAAGTCCTCAAGCGGGCTGACCAGGAGTGGATTGCTCAAGTACTTTATGAGAGTACAGGACAGCTGAGACAGAACCTGTCTCAGAACTGGTTTCATCCACCAAGCCCCACCAAATCCACCTCACCTCCTGATCCACTCAATTATTTCCGGCAGCGGATGTTTCTGTGGGCTCCGATGCGGATGTGGGGCATCCCTCTGAAATGCACCCAGTGCAAAATGAAGATGCACCACTCTGGCATTTATACAAAAATTAGAGAGGTCATTGACATTGACTCCAAATATTATTTAGTTGGTGGAGACTATCCCAGATGCAGTAAATGCATGATTCCTGTCTGCCCTTGGAGCATTGAAATTTTAAAGCAGCTGGATCCCTCTCACCGCAACAAGTTTCCAGCTGTTCTCACAACACACCTGGCACTGGACCGAAGATGTGTGGCAATGTTGCGCCCGAGAACAGTGGGGAACAGCTCCAGTTATTTACACCAAGCCTTGGAGGAGATACACAGTGAGGAGTGGGCAAGGCGGACAATTGACTACCTCACTGATTGTGAGGTCCACAAAAAGTCGTGTGTCCTCACCCAATCTGGAGCTGTTTATGAACGGCCACCACCCTTCTGTCCCCTGCCCCTGGCCCAGTGGTTTGAGACTGTTCATGCCAATGAAATTCTCAGTCACCTGGACGAGCTGAAAGGTGTCATTACTTCAACATTTGGCAGAATTTTGAAGCTTGACTCCACTAAGAAGGTAAATGTAAGCCTATGCAAATTTGATTTCATTCCTGTTCAGTAATATGCCTAATAAATTTTGAGATGTGTGTGTTAATTTTGTCTGTAGATCACAAAAAAACTTGCAGGTGGCATTGAGAACACAGCCACATGGATGACCAATGTTGGGAACGAATTTGGCCAAGTTCTCAACTCTGTCCTGACCACTGGTGAGGGGGCTGGCCTTGATGACCTCTGTCAAGGCATTGTCCAGAGGTACAGGGATGCTGGTGAGCCAGAGCCAGAAGCCATTTATGTGGACAGAGACTGCTGCAGTGAGACAGGTGTGTTGCCTTCAGTTTGTGTTGTGATGTTTCTTATGAATTTGCAACATTTGATAAACAGTTTCTGCAGGATACTAATGTAGTTTCAACAATTTCCCCTCGGGGATCAATTAAGTATTTCTGATTCTGAATGGGCGAACTGGAAACAATCAGAACTGCTTTTATTTATGGTCAGTTGCTTATTTTTTATAGGGATGAGCCCAGTTCTCACTTGGTTTCGCCCATGGACATCCACTGTGAGACTGGATGTGTTCCACTTCATGAGGCGTTTCACCAATGGCCTCACCACTGAGCACCATCCACTCTATGGCACGTTCTGTTCCAAGCTGTCAAGCTGCATCTTTGAATGGGACAAAGATGATATTGGACAACTTCAACAAGCCAAGAGGGCAGAGCTCTTGAAAAAGCATCATGGTCACGTACCCACTCAAAGCCAGATTTTATCCAGCATCACCTCCAGTGAACTGGCCAAGCACTGCCGCAGGAGAACCCGAGGGGTTGAGGAGACTCGTGCCCTGATCCAGCAACTGCTGGACTCCATGTGGGAGGTCACTGATACAACTGGTGTACCTCTCATAAACCATGAAAGCATGTCTCGTGTGTGGCAGGTACAGCAGAAACACTTGCCCTGCATCCAAGATCCACCTGGTGTACAGCTGTATACAAAGACTGGATCAGGACTGGAAAAGGGAGATCACAGACTTGAAGTGCTGAGATGTGGCAGAGGGTCCTCCTCTCTGGAGAGCTTTCATCGACACCAGTGTGGTTTCATCCCAGGCAAGTTGAAATGCTAAATATTTGAAACATTTTCTTAATGAATGCTGTGTATTGAGTTGTCATACCATTCTTTTTTGTTGTTGTCACCAATGCTTTTGTCTTGCCAGGGTGGAGATGTAATGCTCTGCACACACAAATGTACATGCTTGAGGGGGTGTCCAGATGGAACATGAACAGGTCTCAGCAAGCTCTGAATATGAGTGGCACGTCACAAACAAAGATCTATGATGTCCGTTTGATGTCAAGTGTCAACGCCCTCAGTAACAGAGTCCTGGGAAGTGCACTTCTGCCAGAGTTCATTCCCCCGGGGAAACCTACCGGTAAGATTCTCAGGGCAAATACAGAACAGATGCTGGACAATATTCTTTTAATGGCCAAACTGTCATATGTTGCATGATGGTTACACCTCTGTTCACTCACTCATTCCACTTCAATTTTTTTTCTTTTTCCTGGTGACTTCTTATGTCAGGTGAACGTATTGCAGTGGAGTATTTGCTGGCACAGTCAAACAGAGGAGATCTGCTGAGCGCACAGAGTGAAATTGGTGCCGTCCTGCCAGAGATGCTGAGTGAAGTTCAGGAGGATGAATGTCCTGATGTGACAATACCTCAGGCTACTGACATCCAGTCTTCCTTTCAGGTAATGATGTGATAGCACTTAGAGATCATCCATCAGAACATTTTTACTGTAAATCTAATTTGCAGAGGGTAGATGAGTGGTGTATGATTGACTCTTGAAATCAACAATTCCTTTGTGTAACATGGTCACAACAAAGTTTATTAACCTCATTGTACCCCTCTCACTGTTTACAAATGATTCCTTCAGGAATCTACAATTGAAAGTGGTGCGTCTCAGAGTCCTGTCAGCTCCCCATTTGAGGAGAGTGGGCCTATCACTTCAGCTCCGGTAAAGTGGCTAATGAATGACCATTGGAAATGCTCGCTCATTCACAGTTTCACTTAAATTAGCTATAAGAATTATTGTTGTTGTTTTCATTTCATGTGACAGGAAAGTCGGTGTGATCCTGAAGGAATTCCAGGATGGGAGGCAGTCGATGCCTTGGCAGGGTACCTTGTCAGCCTCAACCGCACGATAACAGCTCTGTCCAACTCTGAAATAGCGGAGATACTGAGACTGTACTCCTGCCTGGATCCCATTGACAAGTCCCCAACCAAATACACTCTGAAGAGCAAGAGGAAGACCTTGCCAGGGCCGTGGAGAGCTTCTCGGAAACGCAGTGGCTCTGCTCCAGGCCAGCAAGCAGCTGAGAGGTATTTGCAAATAATATACTTGTAATATCTGTGTATGGGTGTGTTTGTACATGCATATGCATGTGTTTACAGTACACACACATAATGTGGATTATGTCATCTTGTCTTTTCGCAGATTGTTCATGGTTCATGGCCAGGCTGCCCACAGACCTGATCACAACAGGATCTGTGAGTGTGTTGCACTCAGACTCTATAAAGAGTTCAGGGAAGCAAGAAACAGGCCAAAAGACAACAGAGGGAAAACGTTTGCAATCCCTCAGTCAATTGTCATGACTTACTGTCATATCAAACAGCTGATTGAGGATTGCAAAGAAATCTTGGACAACAGCAACCTCGTACTAGTGACCATTAACAACACCACAGTGTCCTCCTGGTGAGTTATTTTTTACAGCTTCATACATTCACTTAAATATGAAAACTTATGTATTTATAGGAAATAAATTCCAAACAAATAATTAGATTAGATTAGATTCAACTTTATTGTCATCATCAGAGTGCAACACAGAGACAACAAAATGCAGCTTAGCATCTAACCAGAAGTGCAAATACTCATAATATAAAAAATATTAATAAAATATAAATACATGCAAGTTGTGCAAGTGGCATGAAGTATAAACAGTATCAACAGTTGAGGTAGGTGCAGGTAGTGCAAGTAATTCTATGAAACCATAAAAACATGTGCAAAATGGTATGTAAACAGGTGACATGTGTAACAGATCATAAGTGGCAGTGCAGTAAGTGAACAGGTGAGGTATACAGTGTCTATAAAATACAAAATATTAAGTGAAATGTGCAGTATGTACAGTGTGCAGTATGGCATGGGCTGAGTTGTAATGTGCATCTTGTGAACATGAAAAACAATGTGCTCTTCTGATTTTCTTTCCTGTCTAGGCTGCAAGACCGGCAGAAGAGAACCGACCGTGACTCACTGCTTCAAGGGGTGCAGCTTCCTCAGCAGGTCCAATTGGCAGAAGAATCCCTCCTGGGTGCCCAGGACCTGCCATCTGAGCCTGTTCAGCATGGGCATACAGTAATGGAGTTCCAGGAACCTGAAAACCGTGAGGGTGAGGCAGTGATTCGTCGACGTCGCTGTGCCAGAACACAGGTTTCAACTGGACACACAGACACTGGAGGAGAAATATTTAGTGCAAGATCTAACCAGGGAGATGATGCCAGGTCTGTGGAGGTTGCTCTCCCTGCTTCGTCTGACCTTGCCTATTGTGAGCAGGGTCAACACCCAGTGCCAGCATCTCACTCTCGGGGCTGGTCCCCATACCAGCTGCCACCAACACCAGAGTCTCATTCTCAGGGCTGGTCCCCTTACCTGCCACCATCAGCTCCAGTGTCTGAACATCAGGGCCGGTCTCCATACCAGCCACCACCCTCGCCAGAGTCTCCAAATCAGGGCTGGTCCTCAAACCTGCCGCCACCAGCTCAAGCGTCTCACTTGCCGGGCTGGACCTCTTACCTACCACCATCTACTCCAGAGTCTCATTCTCAGGGCTGGTCCCCTTACCTGCCACCATCAGCTCCAGTGTCTGAACATCAGGGCCGGTCTCCATACCAGCCACCACCCCCGCCAGAGTTTCCAAATCAGGGCTGGTCCTCAAACCTGCCACCACCAGCTCAAGCATCTCACTCGCCTCTACCAGCCTCCACCAATGCCACCGTCTCACTCTCAGGGTGGCCTTCTTGACCAACCACCACCAGGTCCAACACCTCAACCTCAGGGCGGGCTTCCTAACCAGCCAGCCCCAGCAGCAATAACTTCTCACAATAGGTTCCGGGAATGGAGATTGCAAAAGGCAGCCCTTGAGGATCAGGAGCGAGAGAGGAGAGGTGAGCCACCAAAGAAGCGGCAAGTTAAAGAAAGCTACCACTATTATTGTAAAACCTGTGGTAAGACAAAGAGCAAGCTTACTGGCCATACACAGCTGCGAGGGAAATGGTACTGTCCAGCATCTGGAAAGACCATCGCAGAGTGGAAAAGCACATTGTAAAAATGTAGAAAATGTGTATAAATGACTGTATTTGTTGGTAAACATACTTTTAGTTATTTCAATTGTTCATGTTTGTTAACAGGTAAGAGTTTTGATATATATATTATTTTGATAGACAAAATTATTTCAATTGTTCGTGTTTGTTAACAGGTAAGAGTTTTGATATATATATTACTTTGATAGACAAAATTATTTCAATTGTTCGTGTTTGTTAACAGGTAAGAGTTTTGATATATATATTATTTTGATAGACAAAAAAGCAATAATGTCCAAGTTGGCAAAATGCATAAACATAGTGTTTGACAGTACAGTATTTGATAATTAAAACAACAGAAAACACAACTCTTGTGGTGTAACAGCAACATGTCCGTCCATCCTTTGGGTGGAAGATTCCAGGTGCAAATCCTGGCAAGAGTGTGCAACTTGTTGTTATTTAAAAATTCTTATAGAACAATAAATCCTTAATTTTTTGATAAAACATCTGATGGTGTAACAGAATTGAAGCTATGTTCTCTTTTTTCCTCCTTTTCTTTTTTTCTTTCCCCCCTTTCCCCTCCTTCTCCTTTTTCTCCCCCCCCCCCGTAGCAGTCCCTTTTGCCCCATTTTTGGCCGAGTGGTTAAGGCGATGGACTAGAAATCCATTGGGGTCTCCCCGCGCAGGTTCGAATCCTGCCGACAACGTCAGAAGCTTTTGAACAGTGAACACTTCGCACAGTCATCCACTGACAGACAGTAATCATTTCAAGATTAAGAATATTCGTGTAGATCGAGTCGTGACTCTTGTGGTGGATTATGTTGCAGTCACTGTGGATCATCTTCTTTGGATGCAGTGATGAAAGCAAACTCACTTTTCATTGTTTACCATCACTCTGCCCCTTCGACACCACCACTCCAAGATCGTTGATAAACGCTGACTTCAAGAGCCTCTAATTGAAGTTCTGCAGACTGCATCTGGCTGTCACTGATGAAAGCTGTCTGTCATTGGTAGAAGGATTCAAACCTGCGCAGGAAGACACCAATGGATTTGTAGTCCATTGCCTTAACCACTCAGCTATGACAACTGCAAAAGCTTTTATTTGGGGGGGGTGGGGGGATGCATACACCTATTATCTGTTCAATGAAGTTCAACCTGTATTTTTAAATCAAGCAATTTCATAGATTCAGAATTATTTCAGAAGGGCTTCACACGCTGATTGCCTGCTTTACTGAACAACAAATATTCATCACAGGGAGTCATAATCATCAAATACGTAAACCTGTATTCATCACCGTCTGACGTCAACATTTAATCACCTTCAAAACAACTGCTGATCCCATGACAGCCATTGTCACGATAGTCAGAAGGCAGTCATATAAGTCATCGGAAGCACATAAACTGAGGTGTAAATTGCTGTAAAATGGGTATGTGAATCAAGTTGTCGTCTTACACAAGGAATTGTCACTGTGCTACAATCGTTGCTTGAGAAGAAAATTTGAGCATTTTTTGTTATTTTGTTGTTTCTATGCAAACAAGTAAATACGTCTTTCAAAGAAAAGTTAAGAGAGAGTGAAAAGACTTCATTGTGTTGAAATGTAACTATTCTATTGGTATAGGAGACTGTATGGAGCCCCTCCTTTTCTCTTTCTCTTCCCCTCCCGCCCTTTGATACAGAAGCTGTAATTATACCAGTTTTCAAAGTAAGTACCATAGGCACCAAACCAATGCTTTAGTGATGGATATTTGTTGTTCAGTAAAGCAGGCAATCAGTGTGTGACTACAGTACCTTTGAAAGAATTCAGTATCTATGAAATTATTTGTGATTTACAAATAAAGGTTGTATTTCTGTGAAAAACAGATCATTTTGCAGATTATTCATGGTTCATTGCCAGGCTTCCCACAGACCTGATAATAACAGGATTTCTGAGTGTGTTGCACTCAGACTCTACAAAGAGTAAAGGGAAGCCAGAAATAGGCCAAAGGACAACAAAGGGGAAGCATTTGCAATACCTCATTTAATTGTCATGACTTACTGTCATATTAAACAGCTAATTGAGGACTGCAAAGAAATACTGGACAACAGCAGCCTGCATCTAGTGACCATAAACAACACCACAGTGTCCTCCTGGTGAATTAATTTTTACAGCTTCATACATTCACTTAAATCTGAAAACATATATATTCATAGAAAATAAGTTCCAAAAAAATACTGACTGAAAAACAATGTGCTCTTCTGATTTTTTTTCCCCTCTAGCCTGCAGGATCGGCAGAAGAGAATCGACCGTGATTCATTACTTCAAGGGGTGCAGCTTCCTCAGCAGGTCCATTTGGCAGAGTAATCCCTCCTAGAGGCCCAGGACCTACCATCTGAGCCTGTTGGACATGGGCATACAGTTATCAGGGCTCTACACTAACTTTTCCACTGGTAGCACTGGTGCGACCAACTTTCTCAGTTGGTCGCACCAGCACATGATTTTCCTATGAACTGGGCACATGCCTTGTCATTGGCATAGGTTGGGTTCACATTCAGCCCGTTTTTTTTTCATCAGTGCGATCTGGGATTTGAATTGTGTGAACGGGAGTTCCTCTTTCGCTATGTTGTAGGCAGTGTTAAACTTAATGACCATTTCGTTCTCTTCTGTTGAGCGATTACTCTCATCCATCCGCTGAAAAAAAGTCGGGAGGGGCTCAGTGTTTTGGGTGATGCATTGGTCCCGACAGGTTTTGTGATTTATGCTGGCGTTGTGTAACTTCACAGTTTCCAGCTTAAATTGTGTCGACCCCGTAACAAATTTTTTTTTTTTGGAAAAAATCAGCAACAGACCCCTTCATTTTTGAGAATAGCGAAACGCTAGTCTTGGTGTCTTGAAGTTCTGTGCGCTGCGCGTTTACGCAACGGCTTATGTGCACGCGACGGCGCTGTCTCAACAGGAGAGAGTGCAGGTGCAGGCGGCTGACTAAACCAGTGAAAAACGGGACGACTTTCAACCACAATGTCTAACACGGAGCCATAAAACTGATGCGCTCGCACGAACGCGACCAGATGAAAGTCTTACTCGCAAACTCTGAAAAAAAGGTCGCATATGCGACCATTTTGGTCGCAGTCTCGAGCCCTGGTTATGGAGTTCCAGGAACCTGAAAACCACGAGGGTGAGGCTTAACCACCAGTAATTACCCTGTATTGTTGGGTAGTCTTTACAGCACAGGCATTTCATTAGCAACCTGTTAGAAAAAGTATGCCCGTTTTTCAAAACAGCTAACACAACCACCGAAACTCTGCTTTCTCATTGAATATTTCTTATCAATTGCGTAGACTTGAAATCCTTTGGAGTCTCCACATGCAGGATTGAACTGTGCTGACAATGTCAGGCTGTTTAGAATAATGAGAAAGAATTTGCAGTTTTGGTTCTGATGAATTACATTTTCTGCATCACAAAAGCAAAGTGCAGGTTTGACTGAAGATTTTCTTGATTTGACATGCTGAGATGATAGTTTATGGTGAGTGTCAATGAAATCCTTGCAGTGGCAAAGGTAGCTAATATTGCAGTCATTGTTTAGAGATCATCTGTCTTGGAGTGGTGCAAATCCTCACAGATAGAAAGAGAAAACATTTAGCACTTTGCTCTATAAATGCCTTCAACATATAATCACTATAATAAAAAAGGGGGGGATTCCTTCACAGTGATGGCAGCCATCATTAGGCCTGGCAGGAAGACCCACCAACAGCTCCACCTTTAACTCATCACATTGATTTAATCACAGCAGCATTTGATTTGTTCTTTGTATAACACTTTGCTCGGAGACATGGAATCATCATGACACCACCACTCGAAGATAAGCACTCATTGTTAAAACTATCCATCGTTGTCGGCAGGATTCGAACCTGCGCGGGGAGACCCCAATGGATTTCTAGTCCATCGCCTTAACCACTCGGCCACGACAACTACTACAACACGTTTTTTCTTTTCTTTTCTTTTTTTTTTTTTTTTTTGAAGAAAATCTCTTGATTTTCTTTTGTGGAAAGACCAACCAAAGTCCTGGCAAGAAGTCCCTCCAGCAGCAGCACCACCACCCTCCACTCATTACATTCATTTCATCTAATCTGACACAAGCAATTGTACTTATACTATAAACTTTGCCTGCGAATAGCTAATCCATCTGCAATGGCCAAGAATTGACTGTGAGCTGCCTGGAAGGCAGCTATACTCACCACTACCTACCTACATACAAGTTTGTACTACCAACATACTAACAACAGGAGTACTTGTAGTGTAGTCCTACTACTCACACTGGTGGAAAGCTAATCCTTCTGAACAGCATTGTGTTGGTACAGGCAAACTCTTCAGTTTTGCTGTGCAACTGTATGACTTCAGTTAATCAACTGCTCGTTTAGTCTACACAGGGTCATTACATAGAATGTCCACACTGCTTGTCATATGGAACACAACTGTGAAAATCAGAAGGTATTTAATTCAAGATGATATCAAACAAAGAGAAGCAGCAGATCCTCTAACTGAGCCAGATAGAAATCGAAAATATTTTGCAGTTTATTTGGTAAGTGACAATGGATCACCTTCAACATAATTGTTGATTCCATGACAGCCATCTTCATGTTAGCAAGAGGGCAGTCATGGGAGTCACTCAAAAGCACATAAACTGAGGTATAAATTGCTGTAAAATGGGAGTGTGAATCAAGTTGTCATCTTACACAAATGTTGACAATTTAGAATCATTGCATGAAAACAAAAGGTAAGCCTTCTGCGATGGCCGGGAATCGAACCCGGGTCAACTGCTTGGAAGGCAGCTATGCTCACCACTATACCACCATCGCTGTGGAAAAGAGAAGAAATTCCACTGCACAGTCAGCAGTTTATGTCAGGAATTCTACAAGGAGAGGAGGGAGGGAGAAGAGCAGGAGGAGTGGAGGAGAGGAAGGGGGAGGTACATCAGGAAGAAAATGAAACTGTAACTGCTGTTCACTCTCTGGTAAGTAACAGTAACAATACCACTGACTGTATAAACTGTTTTCATTAACTGTTTTCTACACAGTCCAACCTCTACTTCATTCAGTCAAGGCAGCTGGGGTTTAACAGAAACATACATTACTCACAATTTTGCAGTGTCTGTTGGTATTCAAATTCCTTCTGGCCCTCACAAACAACTTGACTGAATGCAAATTCTCCCAAATAACCTTGTGTCTGTGTCAACTGATCATTTAGTCTATTCAGTGTCATAAAACAAAATGTCCACACTTCTTGTTATATGTCAGGCAAATTTCCAAAATATATTTAATTCAAAATGACATGAAACAAAGAGAAGCAGCAAATCATCACAACAGAGCAGTTACAAAAAGAAAGTATTTAGCACTTTGCTCTATAAATGCCTTCAACAGCTAATCACTGTAAAAAAAAAAAAACAGCCATCTTCTCTTGTTAGACTGAAGCAATTGGAGCCATCACGAGGTGTAAACTCCTACACAATGAACTGTACTTGTGCTTGAAGACTACCTAATTACTCTGAGATGGCCAGGAATCAAACCCGGGTCAACTGCTTGAGGCAGCTATGCTCACCACCATACCAACATCACTGTGCAAACACAGATGTTGGCTGCCAGCTCAGCAGTTTACGTCACTGTAACACTGGGAGAGGGAGGAGAGTGTGAAACAAGGAGGAGCAGAGAAAAGGAAGAAGGAGGTACACCAGAGAGAGGAGAGATGAAGCTTTCACCCTATGGTTCTGTAAATTCTGATTATTCACTGGTCACCTCATTGAGGAAGGATCATTCAGGAAAATCTCGTCATTCTGTTTTGCTGAAGAATGAGTCTTCTGTTGATAAAGTCTGACAAAGTTAAAAAACAAAAGACCCAAACAATTTATAGTCAAATCAACACCATTAGATAGTGTTTTACAGATGAGTTCACCTTCAAGAGTAGATGGGTTGCATAAGAGCAACAATATTTTAAATGTGATTAAAGGTTACTGTCTCTCATTTCCTCCATCAATGCTTGATCGTTTCAGATGCTTAGAATTTTCGTAATTACAATAGAAAGTTCATCAGCATGAAATAAAAATGGTCATTAATCACATTTTTCCTCCACCAGTACTATACTATAGTCCCTCTAGGTCACATGTGTCAAACTCATCTGGCCCGTGAATGAATTATCTTTGGCCCGCATGACAAAATGTAATTAGTATTAGAGCTGGCCCGCCAGTATATCACATGCGCCACCATAATTTAATAATTAATGTTATTTTATAGGCAATAATCTATAGGCCTTGTTAGTTTGAGGTTCAGTATGTGCAATAAGGTTGTTTCAATAAGTTTTCAATAAACGTTGAACCCGTCTGGCCCTTGACTTGTAGCAATTTTTTAATCTCAGCCCACTGTGTATTTGAGTTTGACACCCCTGCTCTAGGTTTTTATGTCACAAACAACTTCACAGAGAGCCAGTTCTTCCAAACAGCGTTGTGTTTGTACAGGCAGTACAACTCTTCCAATGGAGTTGTGTGACTGTATGACTTCAATGACTCAATTAATTGTTTCGTCTACACAGTGTCATTTTACAATGATTCACGATGATATCAAACAAAGACCAAAGCAAATCCTCACAGCTGAGCAGACAAAAACAGAAAATAAAAATTGCTTTTATTGTTTGTGTTTTAATTATCCTGTATGGTCTTACTGTTTTTATCTGACCCTTCTCCTGTAAAGTGTCTTTGAGCATTGTTAAAAGCACTCTACAAATAAAATGTATTATTATACTTATACTTAGTACTCTGATGGAGGCTATCTTCACCTTATTTAGAGCATGGTGAGGGGAGTCATCAGACATGAACTGAGGTATAAATTGGAATGCCTATCAAGCACTAATCCCATTCAAGGAATTGTCATTGGGCTACAATCGTTGCATTAGAAGAAAAGGTAAGCCTTCTGCGATGGCCGGGAATCGAACCCGGGTCAACT